>NW_013667514.1:190853-191860 GCF_000517525.1 Limulus polyphemus
AAATACATTAGAGTTATTCTTAAGAATCGTAATATAATACTTAGGCTTGCATTTAGGAAAAGTAAAAACCACAAAACTAACCATTTCTCCTAAAAATAAATAATAACAAAGGCTGGAGTGACGGTAGTTTCTTCAAAAGTCAAAACTACAAAACTGAGTTACTTGAAATTTAACAAACTTTATCCATATCTTGGCTCATACTAACATAATTTAGTTATTTGTCAAAGTAGGATTTTTTTAATTTAGTTTTTAACTCGGTTTTTGTGCTTCTGATTTTCTTTTTCTTTTTCAATACTTTTGTAACATTAAAACTTTCTGTATTACTATAGCTAGCTAGGTTATGTATATATCGATTATCACTTGTCTTTATAATTTTTTTTTTTAATTATACTTTATAAGGAAAGTCGTTGACATTCAGTGTGATCTTGTCCTTTTCTTTTAGGAAATTTCACCCAAATTAACCAACTAACCTTGGGAAACATTCAACTTTTGTCCAAACTTGAGTTATGTGGTTGACCTTAACCTTTGATATATTAGGTCGTCAAGAAATTAATGTCGTGTTTTGGAACATTTTTATTAACTACCTCCGAAAAAACTTACATCACATATAATAGTTAAACGAACCGCCTAAACGTCACGTTAACGTAACCTATATAATGTGTAAAGTTTAGTATACTCTAATCCCTTATAGTGATGGCATACGACGAGACATACATTCGGCATGTAATGCTGTTTGAATACAAGAAGGGAAACAACGCCACTGTAGCCGCAAAGAATATCAAAGAAATTTATGGAAATGTTTTGAGCGTTCGTAAGTATCAATGATGGTTCAGCAAATTTCTTTCAAGTGACTTTAGTCAACATGTTGGAATTGAAATAGATGCTCTGAAGACGCTTGTTGAGTCTAGCCCAAGGCAACACCCTTGTGAAATGGCCTTCGAAATTGCATGTCTCTCATGAAATAATACGTAAACATGGGAAAACTCCATAAAAAGAGGTGTTTGGGT
>NW_013667514.1:192248-206225 GCF_000517525.1 Limulus polyphemus
ATGTTTAAATCAAGCTCTTCATCAGAAATGCCCTTCACTAGTCAATCGGAAAGGTGTTATTCTTCTTCACGATAATGCACGTCCACATGTGGCACGTTTGGCGCAACACAAGATTATGGAGTTGGCTTGGGAAGTTCTCCCCCATCCACCATATTCTCCAGATATGGCACCATCATATTACCATATTTTCGTTCGTAATGGGAAAACATATGCAAATGTGGAAGGTGTTAAAGAGGGCATAGACATGTTTGTTTGCTTCAAAGCCAAGTGATTTCTTTAATCAGGGCATTAACAAAATGGAAAAGCATCATTGATAAGAATGGAGACTATTTCATTTAATAAATGTTTTGTTTTGATATATATAAGTTGTTCGTGTTTTTCGTCTAAAAAAGTGACATTAATTTCTTGACAACCTAATACACTCACCAAAAGTTAATTAAGTGGCTCTTGAGGGGCACTGAACCTTTGTGTGAAGTTTAATCAAAGTTATTTAAAACTTTTGAAATTATATAGTTCACACCCAGGAGTGAAAACATCAATATCTCCAATTCGGCATCAGGTGTTTGTAAAAAATGTTTTTAAAAGAGTAAAACTCTATTTATGGTAAGTCTGACTGTTTTAAAACTTGATCAATTTTAGTGTATATTTAGTGTCATTCATTGCTGGACTTCACTTTGTTGCTTGCATCTTTACAACTTATCATGCTAACAGTTTTTAATACCAAAAATATCTTTAAGAAAAATACAAACAAACCACTGAAACATACTCGTTATTACCCACTTTTGTTATCTAAAGACATTCATATTATATTCATTGGGTAAACGTTTTAAGTGACCGAATCATGATATCGAACAAGAAACGTTTAGTCTCGTGTGTTCTATGTTAGCAGATTAGAAGATCAGTGTATCAGTATTAACAGACTGGCTGTAGAATGTTGTTAGTTCACTATATAATTAGAAATATCAAAAAACTGTAACGTCAACACTTTAAGTTGGAGTCTGCCTTCTCCTTGAATCGTTTTACTATTAAGCTACTAAGAAAATGTGAAAGATAAGTTTGTAATTTCAAACCTTAAGCTTTAAATAATCTAAACTCAATCAGTTATACATTTTAGTTGTGTTCACTAAGTGTTTATATTTTTTATACCTTAAAATGCCTTTGATATTGCGATGGGCGAAAAGCTTCTACAAATAGAGCATCTAACCATGAATTCAGTGGGAGACAGTGTTTGATTAGTCCGTACTGTAACTCCTCTTTGGATTTTAAAAGAAAAATTGATTAGCTTTGAATTTCTTCTGTCGCTGAAATTAATTGCCTAAAGCTGCAAATTTAATTGATTAATGTTCATAAAATGATACTTGAAGCTAGAATCCTGTGATTGTTAATTTTGTCATTATTTTCTATATACAAAAATAATAATATTGAGTTGCTTTATTATTAATATAGTAGCATATTGCAGACTTGCTCTAAAATGTCTTGCTGTTGAAGTATGCAGAGTTTAATAGACAAACAACCCAAAAGCTGCACGAATGTGAAACTTCAACGTCACAAACAAACAAGGTAAAAGTTGGTGCTGCATTGTTATGTTTGTTTCTCTTAAAACATAAACAGGATTATAAACACTCTGGGAAATCAAATAAAAATATCACGTTCGTACATAACGAGCTTATAGATTAAAACTATAATCAAATTTGTGTAAATTCCAAGTTTAGCACATTCACAAATATTATGTTAAGAAATATTTACAGTACTGCTTCCCTCATAGCATTAAGTTCATAAGAAAATGATTTTTTTTTTCAGATAGGCAATTTTGGAACGCAATGTATTTTCAGTAAATGTAAACACTAATTATCGCAACAATTCATTATTTTTCATGGAAGATGATTTAGAACAAAATAGCAGATAATAACCGCGAAAATCTTGTCGCGTCACTGCATTTGAACCTATTGTTCGCTAATCTTATAATTCACATGTAAAGTGCTAATCAAAAATGGAATATCAAAAAAATCGATATTTAAAGAAGACAGAAAGTTCTGACATATTTTTTAATACACGCCCTACTTGTAATATTTATGGCCGGTGAGTGACTTTCAGGTTTTTGTGATGTCTACACAAATTAATTTTTGTATCTATTGCAAGAAATGATGAGCTAAAGTTATTTTTTTGTACATAATTTGCTTCTAAAATTACTCTCGTTTCTCACATATATTTATGATATACCCATGTGTTTGCGTGTAGGAGTATATCACACGTTTTGGATTACAAAACATGTCTTTCGACAAAAATTGTGTTTTCGAATTACCCAATAAAACTTAACTTATTCATCTTTACACAAAGATATACGTTAAGTCTCATGTTTTAATAAATTGTTCCAATAATGTATCTAAACATCGAGTCGCTGAGATCGTTAACGTTTATGTTTAATATAGAGGTATAAAATGTATAATAATCTTTCGTGGACATGCAACGAACATAACCAGGAAAACACAAACATATATACAAGAAGATTCACACGTTTTTGTGTTACTTACCTTTGTTACACGATTTAACTCATAAAACACTGAAAATGACTTCAAATAAATCCCAAGACAATGGTTGAAATATCGTAATTTATTTAAGTGCAGA
This sequence comes from Limulus polyphemus, assembly GCF_000517525.1. Lineage (NCBI taxonomy): Eukaryota > Metazoa > Arthropoda > Merostomata > Xiphosura > Limulidae > Limulus > Limulus polyphemus. Next base: position 194,874 of record NW_013667514.1, read on the forward strand.
TACAAAAATAAAAAACACAATATTATTTCGTTTTAGCCCCAAAGCAAGATAGAATATAAGTGTTATTTGAACATTTTTACTTTCCAAGTCAACGAAAGAGTACACATTATCTGATTTACTAAGGTTTAATTCAAGAGATTTGAAGATTTGAAGCTTAACGTCATCACATGTAAAATTATACCAAATTAAACATTGAAACATGATTCGATATCCTTTATATAAATGTGGTATACGTTAAGTACACAATCATGTAAGGAACTGAATTTTAACTCACCAATTAACATGTAAAAAATATGCTAAATAGTCAATAACACAATATCAAACACAAGAAAGCAAGGGAAAATGAAACGATTTTTTTAATTCGTTAAATCTGAAAATGGTAGATATTCAAAGACTCTAATTTTTACTGTGTAGTGTATACAAGAAATACAATAACATTTAATTTTTACTGTGTAGTGTATACAAGAAATACAATAACATTTAATTTTTACTGTGTAGTGTATACAAGAAATACAATAACATTTAATTTTTACTGTGTAGTGTATACAAGAAATACAATAACATTTAATTTTTACTGTGTAGTGTATACAGGAACTACAATAACATTTGACCAAATATCTTCCATTTACATTGTTGAATTGTAACTAAGCCCTTTTCCTGAGACATTTTTGGGGCATCTTTATATACACGTGCAGAGGCTATATCGACTAATCGTAACACTGTAGCGAGATCTGTACCATTTTGCACATTCTCTGCCAAACTTAATTTTGTTTTAGAAATTATCTTTAATCAAGAAGCTACAAAGCCAAATACAGCCTTGCGTGTCTTTTTATCAGTTGATTTGTCCGTGGTAGTTCCGTGTCCCCTTTACGGACTTACAACGCTAAAATACGGGTTCCATTCTCTGCGGTGAACGCAGCAGACAGTTCAATGTGGCTCTGATCTAAAACAAACAAACAATTCTTGATTCGTGCAAGCTATGTCGTCGACACTTCTTTCGGCGGTGTTTAAAACAGTATTATGAATTGAGATTACTTTTTCTACATACTTTACTGCATACCCATCATAGCTTTGATGCAAGCGTATATCGTAAACAACGTTTTTGTGGATTATATGCTTATGATAACTTTGTTCTTAGAATAATCAAAAATATTTTTGTAAAATTAATCGGGCTAACATGAATTGTAAGCATTTTCAGTATGCTATTAGAATTAATAAGTGTCTAAAAGTTAATGCGTTTAATACAATTAACATTGATTTTAACATTCGCGAAATGTTTGATAATGTGATCAGTACTAATACTTTCAGATTAACGTTCCCAAGAAATTGATTATAACAGCAGTACAATACACTGGGCAACATCATGTACAGAGTACTTGAAGTTCACTTCCAGACGGAGTTTGTCCAAAAATCCAAAGCTGGTGTATTTTAAACCTGATTTTAAATCGAGAAACGTAGTTTATTTTAGGGATGCAATTCTTAAAAACAAACTATAATTTGAAGTTTAAAAATTCACGTGTCTTTGCTGCGCGAAGTGATATGTAGGATCCATCACTGGTTGCCTACCGGTATAAGATACTCCAACAAACCCTGGGTATGTTTTTAGTTCTACTATTCAAGTCTTGGCAGAATTCCAGTGTCGCTCTTAAAACTGATAGTTTTATGATAATTATGTGGAACTTCTGATGAACAAAAAATAACAATTAGTGAGAGGCTGGTGAGCGCCAACCTGAAGCTGACATTCAACCAACAATCTTTGGTTATTCAGTCATCTTGAAGGTGTACTTAACAATTAGTGAGACGCTGGTGAGCGCCAACCTGAAGCCGACATTCAACCAACAATCTTTGGTTTATTCAGTCATCTTGAAGTTGTAAATAACAATTAGTAAGACGCTGGTGAGCGCCAACCTGGAGCCGACATTCAACCAACAATCTTTGGTTTATTCAGTCATCTTGAAGTTGTACATAACAATTAGTGAGACGCTGGTGAGCGCCAACCTGGAGCCGACATTCAACCAGCAATCTTTGGTTTATTCAGTTGTAAATTTGTTCCAGTAGATGCTTATTTAGATCGATTTACTGTAGTTTTATACTAAAACTCACACATGCTTTCATATTCTTTATATACATACATACGTACAAACGTCTATTATTTAGATGGTATTGAAATCTCATAACATCGCCTGCACTGAAATAAATTAGTAACTGAAAATAAAAGAATACAGTTTTGTATCTACAACACTTTTCATGACACTCCAGGCATTTGGGAAACACAGAGTTATCTAAAGCAAGAATCGCCCCTCTATCTATCCGTCTGTCTGTTTATCTATTTAGATATATTTTTCTGAAATATATTCAACGTTTGCGGATAATCGATAAGAAAATACCTAAAATATGTTCATTATTTCATGTTAATATCATTGTAAGTCGTTTGAAATCTATTCATTGTTAATCTTTTAAGACGTAACAATGATTAAAATGATACTTGTCCGAATGAATTGACCGATTATGAATCAGAGTGTATATAAATTTAGATCTGTATTTTGTACTTGTCTGAATGTATTTTATTCCAGAATTTACCGATTATGAATCAGAGTGTATATAAATTTAGATCTATATTTTGTACTTGTCTCAATGTATTTTATTCCAGAATTTACCGATTATGAATCAGAGTGTATATAAATTCAGATCTATATTTTGTACTTGTCTGTATGTATTTTATTCCAGAATCATCTTAGTTATTCCTTTATCGATTATGAATCAGAGTGTATATAAATTCAGATCTATATTTTGTCTGCTACAAATAACTGCCAGTGAGGCTTTTCTTCAACACTAGAGCTCTTCAATTGGGTTGATGTATATGACTGTCAGAAGTAAATATGAAACGTTATTTGCATGTAATACAAGCAGCGATGGTGTACATCGCCTGAGCTAGCGAGGCATGGAGGCTTTTCAGGCCTCACAAAACGGATTAAAACACCACACTTAGCTGTAATTTCCATTTTGTTTTTGTTTTTAGGTAGTCATTTGAATTGTCCTTTACGGTCTCGAGTGAGATCTGTGTGCAGATTGTATTTGAAACAATATTTTAATCAGTCATCGATAAAACAACGTTTGGTTTCTTCCTAACTCTTTAATTCTAAACCATTAGTCAACTAGTATTTTGAAAGTTTTCAATCAGTGAAGAAAAAACTACATGGAATAGACAAACAAGAAGGCATGTTAAAAGTGTACTTTGGATTTTGTAATGAAAAACAAAAACGAGGGCACTGGAGAAGCAGCTAACTAAATAATGCGTTTAGCGATAACGTTATTTTATGAAATTATACTTCATTATTTAGCTTTTATTTGAAACTGTGTGATTACGTATATATTGTTTCCGAGAGGGTGACTTTACCACTAACAAATGCATAATGCATTAATATGCTCATTATCTTACCACAACAAAAGAAGTTTTAGGTGAAGCTTCAGTGGTTGATTCACTATATATATATAAATGCCGTTAGCTTTTAGTATTTTTCAGTATTACCACAGGAAACTATACTTTATGTTGCAACCACGTAGACGGAACACAGTAGTCCTTTACTTTGCATATTTATAAAGTACAGTTCTCAGTATATTCTATAAAAGTTGCTTCAAAAATCCTAAAAAATGAGAACTTAACGGAAGTATTTCAGCACAGCATTCTGTAATAGAAGAAAAATTATTATGTAAAACATTTCAGAATAACTGTACAAAAAAACGACCTTGTAACAGTCTGGCTAAGTTTTGTATTTATTTCCTCCATCTGCTCGCAGATCCTTAGTTAAGATACGGGTTAGTGATATTCCATTTAACTGTAATAGAAACAACAGGAGAAAAATTCTCTATATCCGCTATTCTTATGCTAATTTTAACTGTGTTTACGGTCTCTTGATGTCTGGTGTCTTTGTTCCCTACAACATAGTATATGCTATATGTTTTTAGAAAATGATTTTTTCCATTTCAAAGTAAACATGTTTTAGCACAGTGAAACTTTTTATAAGCACGAAATGCACACATGACCTAGACATTTCTACTGTGCATTATAGATCAATGGAAAAAAAATGTAATGTTATAACTTATTGGATATTTTTTACGAATTTTAGGGGGTAATATGATTGATGACTAATCGCTATAGAATACGTTTCGTCAAATTTACGTTGATATTAAAATATGATAAAATTTGATTAACGAATGTAGCTTTATTATCAGAGCCAATTTTATATTAATGCGCTTGAAAAATGTATTTTTTTTAAAGTTTAGTTAATTAAAATATAACGTATTATACAATAACTCATCGAAAACCTTCAAATAAATATCTTTAAACAATGACATTTTGGACTGCAATGGCGTTTCTTTTATTAGTCAGTTTGCTCAGTGACCAACAGTTGCTATTTAATTTGTTGGTTTTTACATATAGACAGAAACATGCTAAAGACTGAGATTTGACAACTGTTACATAGTGTGGTTAGTCGTATTCAAAGAAAGTTTTCAATTAAGAAGCAGTTCAGTAGTTTCAAAGTTTTTACCTTCTGAGGAACCTCAAAGACCGTCAAACCTAAGTTAAGAATGTGAAATTAGTTTCTTCCAAAAGCTCCTAAATTTAAACAGCACACAGCACTTCAGTAAGCTAGATAATGATTTTCAATCTTGTTTACCACAGTTACAAAAATTACTCAGTTGTATTGTTACAACATTAAGTACGCAACACTTCACCCAGAGTATTACACAACACTAAGTCTAAAGTAATATTTTATAATCTAAAACCTCTAGAATGAAATAACCTGCAAGTTGACCATCCCATCATGTCCTGACTGCCCGGGCGGGCTCACGTTCTCACTCTACATAAAATAAAATAATTTAACTTAAAAGATACATATATCTTAGTATGTCTAGTCAGAACCGTGGCTTTAAGCTAAACAATTCTGAACCAGTTCTACAAGTGAAGGTATTAAACATATACTTGATAAGTAAACCTTTTTGGTGAGCTATAAGTCAATAAAAAAGAGACTTACTTGAACTAGACAAAAATCAAAACACAAAAATCTAAGTTCATTAGTGATTGAAGCAGACTTATAGATAGTTCTATCATGATGCCATTCATTTTTTTCAACAAAACTTTTACCTTCGTTTACAAAGAAAATATCTAATCCGACCATAACAACTTTCTCGGCTTCAGAAGGATATTTTGTATAGTTAAAGAGATAAAATAGAGTTATTATATGGTATACGACTTCTGTTTTTCATAGTATTCGTCAGGCTATGAGCAAGAGTCTAAATTTTTAACTGTAACTGTATACTAGCTGAATTATTTATTAATTGCTAACTCACTTAGTGATCGTTTTCATGTTATTAATAATTTGTGCACTTGTTTGGTTGTTAGGATTCACAATAAATTCGTGTATAGTTGCTAGACCAGTGCATCATATAAAGTACCTGCGCATCCATTTTAATTCTGCGAAAATACAGACCCGCACTTCTGCGTCAACAGTAAGTTTATAGACTTGCAACAACATCAACTTCTTACTGATGCCCAAGATATCGTGAAGCGTCGTTCGCTACAAAGAGAAGACTTCTATCTTTGGTAGATTTAATGACTCTCGTGAATAAAGTTGTCAGAAGTTGTAGATTTAGATCAGAGCGTAGATAAATAATATTAGCAGATTAAATCATTCGTACCTCGAACACGTGCAAACAGATTACTGAAAGGTAGTTTGAGTTAACTGTGGATTGATTTATTGCCTAACTTCAATGTTATAGTTACTTTTACAAACCCTCTAGTAATTATGTTACAGTTTTTATTTAGTCCTAGCTTTATATCAATTTGTTGCCTGAAGTATATTTGTAGTAACTAGACGAAAGTTATATTGTTGAACAGGACCGTCGATAAGAGGGTAAAAGGGGATTAACCCCCTGGTCCGGGGTCATCGGGAGGCCCCATACAAATTGACTTTTCAGAGTGCATTAAAAACTTTGCCATGAAAAAGGCTCGGAAAGTTGCATTTTAACTGACATTATGGGGGCCCATTATGTACATGATTATCCCCGGGCCCCGAATAACTCTCTTCGGCCCTGCTGCTGAAATAATAATTACCTGTGATGTTCTCTATGGCGTATGTCCCTGAACGATGAGGTATGCTGAGGCGGAATCAGTGTGATATCATTAGAGTAAAAACGCCTAAGTTCTAGCTAGGTTTAACAGCAGTACTTTTTACCTTTATATTACATGTCCTGGTTATGACAAATATTTTGATGTTTTACTATATCTAACTTTGTGTATTGTCGTTAGTGTCATTTTACATCATCATGATAAATATACATCCTAAGTAAGCCCGTAGCCAGGTGTGAAGGGGAAGAGTTCTTTCTGGTTCAAAGTGGAATTCGTTTGATGTGTGGCTTTAGTGCCCAGGGACGAAAAAAATTCCGAACTATGTAATGGTTCCTTTATTATCACTGCAAATAAACATTTCTAGTAAATTATGTCTAATGAGTATGAAAATTCTATTTCCTCATGTATGCAGAGTGTTACAAAAGCAATTATATAATGAGAGGCCATCATAAAAGAAAGGAAAAGTATAATTGTTAATTAATAGGCGAGCGGAACTCTGGGGGGAGTTGAGGGTTCGTTCGCACTATCCCCCGAACCCCCTTGGCTACAGGCTTGTCCTAAACCTGTTCTCTGTGTCCTTCAATCATTTCAGCTTTTATCTTTAAGCCAATAACTTTTTGATTCATCTCCACAGGTTCAAGTGATATCAGCATGATATTTGACCATTCTACATGTGGTCTGTCTGATAATGGCTTCATATACCTTAGAAATTTTCCGTTTACAGTGTCATGCATACTCCATGTAGTAGATATCCTTACATCAGGCTCAGTGGCAGGTCTCTGCCGACATTGAATATTTCTGCCACTAAACTCGTTGTCCTTGACTTTACATCGGAATTACCTTTATTTTTCACAGCTTTTTGAACTACTTTGATCATATCATTTTTGAAAAACATTAAGTTTTGAAGTACTCTTACCTTCAGCTCCATCTCCAAACGTATCAATGTAATAGACATTTTACTCGCCATATGACGATACAAGCTAGATATACTTGGTACATAGGAGATATTGGCTAACATTTAGCAGTCTCGTTTAGTTATTCGTTACATTTCTTAAGAAAACATTCTGTTGTGTATACGAAACGGAGAAAACTATGGAAGTTTTTGGAAGCTGATAATTATTCTACTTTTTTCTAATCTTAACTAATCTACTATGCTTGGAGAAAATGTCTTTTTTGTAATAGTCCCAAAATTATAATTATCACACAGTCAACTCTTATAAGGCCTCCTAAACCAACTGATGAAACAATTTATTCTAAACTTTGTAAGTGAAGAAGGTAAATATATTTAATGAGCTATACGCGTTGCAAAGTTTATCGTAAATATTTTTCCATGTATACAAGATCTCATGTGCATTTTTCTAAAATGTATTTTTTTTTGTCTTTATTACAAAATATTATTGGGGGGGGGGGGCTCCAGTGACGTGTAATTTTAATATGTGAGAACAGTTTATCTTGAGTAATATTTTCTAAACAATTTTTTGGACAACAAGGTCAAACGAAAAAGACGTTGGACATAAATGACAGACAAATAAAATTTGGGTATTAGCCACAATGTTAAGAAATATCTAAAGAAGTAAACTCGACAAAGTAGCAGGGATACTCTGACTAGTACATTTATAATTTATTTTCAAATATCTTCTATGGAAAATAAACAAATCATAAAGAACAGGTACGGGTGCTCAAGTCCATCTGTTTCACATCGGAAACTACCATTTGTTGACTATAATCATTAGTTCTGGGAAAGTAGTTGATTCTAATGGAAGAGAATTGAAAAAATGGAAACGTTTTGTTTCTTTCTGTAAGTTGAAAAATGTTATTTGCCTTCTAAATTATAGTTTTTACGATTTAAAATATAAAGGTCAAACTGCTAATCCTTTACATTAATTTTAAAATTGATTTGCGTAGATCAAAAATAAAGTAATGTGAATTCTAATGAAATAGATCTTTTCTGAACACATTCATTTAAAACATTTCTCTCATCATATTAGAACTTGTAAACAGAATGCTAACTGACTTCATTTTAAAGCTTAAAACGTTATTTCTACATGGTATAAATCAAGAGTTTTATAATAATACTGGTATTTCTTAGTATTCATTCTTAAAAATCACTGAAACTAGAAAATCAGTAAATTAAATAATTGATAATCTCATTAATACAGAGTTTAGAATCAATATTTAGGGGCAAAGGCAAAACAAATGTAAATAAAGAACATTTCTCAGTGAACTCAGATCACAAATTTTATTTTCATATTAAATGCACAAAATGTTCAATTACTAACATTATTGAATTTAGATTAAAAGTTGATACACAATTTTAAAAATACTCTTAAAGAAAAGAGCAAATATTATATTAATAGAAAATTTGAAAATACGCTTGAATGAAGTAAAATTTCCAGCTATCTTATATCAGTTTATACGTAAAAATACACTTCACTTTTAAATCCTTACAGCCAGCAGTTAATCATAGAGTAAAAAAGTCCTTATAGAGTTAATATAACAAAAATAACATCAGTATATAATTTAACTACATTCTCTCACAGGTTATTCACCTAGATTTTAGGTGGAGTGGAAATACTCTCGTGATTGAAGTTAAACAAACATTAGAAAATGTTAGTTAAAAGAATTATCGAATATAAATAGCTTTTTTTACCAATGCAAAATGAAATTTTAAAATGTAATACAGATTTTTAATCTTGAAAAGATGAAGAACGCAATATTGGTTTTACTTGCAAAAAATATGTGTGCTCGGATTTGTAAGATTAAGCATCCATAACTGCTCTTAAGTTGAGTTTTTTTTTCCCACATTTGAGCCTGCGAATAGAGGTTAAACTTGTTTTTGTTTCTTTGTGTTGAATTTCGCGTAAAGCTACACGAGGGCTATCTGCGCTAGCCCTTCCTAATATAGCAGTGAAAGACTAGAGGGAAGGCAGCTAGCTAGTCATCACCATCCATCGCCAACTCTTGAGCTACTCTTTTACTAACGAATAGTGGGATTAACTGTCACATTATAACGCCCCCAACGGCCGAAAAAACGAGCACATTTGAAGGAATGCAGATTGCGAGTCGAATGCCCTAATTACCTGATCATGCTGGGCCAGTTAAATTTGATTGACAGCATATCTCTACTGCTGAGCGGGTTATATTTTTGTAAATACTATTGTGAATAAATTTTAGATTTTCCCTTTTGAATATTGATATTTCTATTATAAATTTATTTGTCTCTTTTATGTGCAATGCTTTTGATCTTGTCTCAAAAATTTATATGTGTGTACGTATTTGATCAACTAAGTTTATGTACTTCACAAAGGCACAAAGAAAATGCAAAAAACAAAGTCGCTTGTGGATCTTTTGCGCAAGAGAATACGAATATCAAAGGCAAAATTTTAACTGTATATGACAAATCACCTTTTTACGGTTTCCAAATAGCTTGTTTGTCTCTAATTCAAACAAACTGCAGGTCTAATACTGTTTGCTATTTTAACTATTCTATTTAAATCATATTGTTAAAAAATATTTCCACTACGTCGTATAAAATGAACAGAAAGCAAACTTCCATGGATGGACACTCTTTGAGTGTAAAGTATTAAAACAGAGTTTTGAGGCAGATAAAATAAAGATAAGGTGTTTATTTCATGTACTTATAAATAAAAAATGCGAGTGTTTGTTTATGAATGGAACCCTTGTGTTTGTATATAATTTTTGTTTCTATGGTGATTAATGGAAACAAATTAATGGGGAATAAATTTCGATCCGAATCATAAATTAATAAAACATGTATTTCAAAATCCTGTTGTTCAAATAGATTCTCTGAGTCAGCGAAACCAGAAAGATAAATAAACCAATTTCTAACGATATATCATTAGTTGCTATAATTGTTAAGATAATAAGGCTAAGTTATCTGGTCTTGTCGTCTTAAACAACATCCCTTACTCTGATCAAGACATAGATATCAAGGTTGCACCCACCAGGGAGTCTGTTTATTAAATGTATTCTTTAAATTGATATAAGTTCCTTTAGCGGGACATAAATTACCTTTAAAAGATTTAGATATGTATTAATTAGTATAAGATCGTAATGACTTTGCTGTTGTATTTTGTATAAGTGTTAAGTTAACACTTTTCATTTTCTGACGACATTGTTATTTACTTAAAGTTTTGTTTTATTAAAGATCCAACATGTTTCGCTAGTATATATAAGTCATACTTCCTTCTATTTATAGGTAGCAGCTTAAACATTTTCACAGATAAAAAAGACTAGGTAAGTAAATTAAGCTGCTTTGAAATGACAAAAATAGAGTTCGGGGATTTTTTTCTGACATCATTAGAACAATTTCTGCGTTAAAAAACTCTATTTGCTACTTATGAGATTATTTCACTAATGAAGGATTCCGATACAAAATGTTATTCTAAACGACCACCTAATATCAATAACACCTGTAATCAAATAAGAATATTCGCTTTAACTACAGTAACTGTGTTTCAAACTACCAAAACTAAGATGATCCACTTCTTCTGAAGCAACTAGAAAACAAATAAATTGTATTTAATTGCTTTAATATGTCTATTGATAAGGTCACATGCACTTTTCTACAGTATTTCACGTCAGTTTTGTGAAGCTGCATAACAAAATAACAGCATAACTTTCGTGCATGTTTGTGTAAAAGCACGAATGCTATCATGATTTTAGACGTTCATAAATGTTGCTCAAATTCTGATGTAACTTCAGTCTTAATACATTCTAGTAGTCGAACATTAACTAATGATTTTATTACAAACTGCTCAAGAAAATTCAATATTTTCTATGCTTTATATGTGAAATGGTTGCTATGACTGTATAAAAAATAATAAAAACATATATTCCAGGAACACTTACTCATGTTTGAGTTTCCTTTGTGTGCATAATACATAATATAAAGAATATTTATCATCTTGTCTTTAAGTATGTTGTACTAATATATAAAATTAAGAACTAGAACATTAGTTTAACTGGAAGTGCCTCTTGTAATAATGTATAAAATTAAGAAACAGAACATTGGTTTAACTGGAGGTGCCTCTTGTACTAATATATGAAATTAAGAAACAGAGCATTAGTTTAACTGGAAGTGCCTCTTGTAATAATGTATAAAATTAAGAAACAGAACATTAGTTTAACTGGAAGTGCCTCTTGTACTAATATATAAAATTAAGAAACAGAACATTAGTTTAACTGGAAGTGCCTCTTGT
>NW_013667514.1:206876-210309 GCF_000517525.1 Limulus polyphemus
AATGACCTCCTGCTAGACAACACTCATGTCATGCATGGCTACCTTAGATTGTCCCCAGAAATGACCTCCTGCTAGACAACACTCATGTCATGCATGGCTACCTTAGATTGTCCCCAGAAATGACCTCCTGCTAGACAACACTCATGTCATGCATGGCTACCTTAGATTGTCCTCAGAAATGACCTCCTGCTAGACAACACTCTTGTCTGACTGAATTAGAAAGGATCGAAAGACCGGTCTATATTTGTAAACACGTACTTCATGTCATTAAACCTCTTTAGGTTGCTTGTAAAGTCATAAAGAAGACTACAAACCTCTCATTAGTTACTTCAACAGGGCTTTTAGACTATTTCAAAAGGTTACGAGTGACCTCTGGAAATGATACTCAGACATCTAATTCTTTGCTCGCTCCGAGAATTGTGATACAGTGTCACATTCCATAAAGGGAAGGAAAGTAAGATTTTAGGTACCGAGCCTTGTCAGGATCCATTGAAGCAGACAATTGTTGAGTCAAAAGATATCTGAACAGCTTGAAAACAACAAACAATGTCATATCGGTAGCGAAACTAAAAGGAAATGAAAGTAACAACATATGTTAGAATTGACAAATGTGTCAAAGTAGTTATTATTTCTACGAAAATGACGTAAAAAATAACGTAAAACTACAGAACTGAAACCTGACTTATAAGTCCGCAGAAAAACTGCTGAGCCAATGAGATACTATTGTTGCAACTCTGTAAACTTACTGCTGACCAACCGGAGAGCAATATAATGAATATAATTGCTCATCACTTAATTATGAATAACATCTAAAAATCCTGTATAAGTGAATACTAAGAAGTCTAGAGGAGAATGATTAAAATAAATTAGATTACGATTACGATTTTTGATTTTATATGAGCTTTCATAAATCTGCACATTCAATTTATTACAAAGATCCTTATGTGGATAAAAATGTAAAACAGACACTAATGCTAGTTTTATATTCAGTAGCTCTTTTAAATCAGAGTTTATTTTAATATCATTGCAAAGTTTATGGATGAAGAGTATTATATAATGTATTGGGTTTTTTATTATTATTATTTTGTGGTTCATACTAAATGGTACAATTACTTGATTCAGAAGGGGGAAAAGTTAGCATTTTCAGTGTTAAATCATTCGAGGTTAGAGTTTATTATTATTTTTTTTTTGTACAAATATTAGATTCTAATATTTCCAGGTTCTGGGTCTGGCTGTGAAAGAAATGCGAAGTACAAATACGTTTGTGCTTTTATTAAATATGGAAGGTTAGAAGCCAGTGTTTTCCTCTTGAACGAAAACAAAAGAATTACAGTTTGTCATTAAATTTCTATACGTAATTCTATATTTGAGTGAACTTGGTTTAGATTGGAGAAACTCTCCAATAACATTTATGTTATAGAAGTCAGTTGAAATGTCATCTACATACTTGAAATGACAGTATCTTCAATTCTAATCACAATAATATAATATCAAGATCTTTAGCTACGGGGTTTCTCGTACTTCAAGTTGGTGATAAATGACCCCATCAAATTAAGAACTAGAACATTTAGCTGCAAGCTTGAAAAGGTCTTTTGTTTAAGCGAAACCGAAGTTTAGGATCAGTTAGGCAACGTTCATTAATTCAGCATTAATTTGCTTCAGAAACACAAACTTGAGTGAACAGATGTTTTACAGAAAAGCTGACTAGTTGTTAGGGTCAGCATAATAAAACTAAATTTCTGAACTGAGATATCGGCCCACTCACTAAGATTTTTGAAAACTTCTGTACAAGTTTAATTATTAACTGTCTAGGTATTACAGATATGATAATTAGGTTGGTACTACACCAAAGATTGAAAGTCGTAATCTCTACTATAAATGTGCAAAGTAAAAGCATGATACAGCAATTTGCACGGTTCCCATTATATTCCGCCCTATTAGTTACGCTGACCAGTCACTTATTAACAACAAATGGATATTGCTTACTAATATTATACATCAGACATGCATGTTAGAGAAGCATTCTGCCTGATTTGCTTTAATTGATACAATTATTCCTTGTTTGGAACTATCAGTATTGCGAACTACAAGTACGTTTGTTTGTTTTATTCGTCTTTGGAAAAGGTTAGTAAACTGACAGCCACGCTGAAAAGTATTTTAACGTGTTAAATAATGCTTTGTTAACTGGCTCTAATAATTACTGTACATTATCTCAATAATCTAGATTCAAAATATCACAGTGTTGGTAGAATAATATGTATTGTGCGAATCATGGACGTCACGCTGGAAAGCAAAACGACTCTGATTTGAATACAAAAAATATTTTGTGTTGTTGTTTGTTGAATTATTTTGCATAGCTACTCGAGGGCTGTCCGTACCATCCGTCCCTAATTTAGAAGTGGTAAACTAGAGAGGGCAGGTAGGTAGTCAACACCACCACTAACACTTGCTTTACCAACGAATAGTGGAATTAACCATCACATTATAACGCCCTCACGGCTAAAAAAACGAGCATGTCTGTTAATAGGATTCAAACCTGTAAAGCTACTCGAGATTTATCTGCACTAGGTCTCCCTAATTTAGAAGTGATAGAGTAGAGGAAAGGCAATTAATCAACACTACTTACTACCAACTCTTGGGTTACACTTCACCAACTAATAGCGTTATTGACCACCACATTAAAACGCCCTCATATTCGGTGAAGGAGTTCGTAGATTGCGAATCAAGTGCTCTAACCACCAGGCCATGCCAGATTCTTTCTCAATAATAGTTATACTATTTTGTACTCTAACATACGTCTATAACTCTTTCTACAAAAAAATATAGATAAGTTAGTTTAGTTACTGTTAGTTGCGGTGTATTTCTCTATACAAAGAATAATTTTGTTCTGCATGAGGTTTCACTAACCAGGAAGTTTTATAGAAATACTTTTCATATCAACAGAAAGCTAAATGTTTGTACAAGTACAGTACAAGACCATTAGTCATCGATAATGAGAAAGTCTGGTGAATATTGGTAAATGTGTATATCATATAGTTAGTACACGTGTTATTATTTCATATTTAACGCCTTGTGATTAGGTACTTCCTGTCTTTCTAAGTTAAGCAGTTATAAAATATTTAAGACTCGAGAGTAACTCCGGATTTATTTTGCAAGTTTTGTTTACTGATTTAATAAGATTGGTTTGAACAGATATTCGCCTTCGTCTCAGTGGGAGAACTGTAATATGAACTTCATATCCTTTCAAACATGTTAAGCGAAGGGGTACACAGTGATATTTATCTCTTGCAACTTATAATTGTATCTACTCAATAACACGTGTATCCAAATACTAACATTTAAATTCGAAACTCTGACACGCATAGGAGGAAAACCAGTGCTAAATTCCAGTAAATTTAATATTTATCTTGCTATAATATACACCTGGAAAAAA
>NW_013667514.1:211309-217113 GCF_000517525.1 Limulus polyphemus
ATAAACACGTTTAGATTGAATGGTAATTTATAATCAGTCACAAGAACGTCGAATCTGAATCACTTGAAAAAACACGGGGGAGCTTAACTTTTTTCCAGGTGTATAATATAATCGACATAACATAACAGTGATATAAATCTGCAGTTTTTTATTAGGTCCTACATTTACCCTTTATTAAACTCAAATATTCTTAATTAGTCAAAGTTTTGGAAAGATATGGCCTGACTCAAGTAAGTTTAGAACGGATGAATAAAACAATTATGAAGACAGTCAAGGCATTTAAAGTTATAAGAAACTAGTTTATTTGGCATAATGTAACTATATCTAGATAAACTCGGCTTCTTCTAAGCCTTCTCTGTTTTCATAAAAAATTTTGGACATATGATAAGTTTTCCAAATACCGCTTCAAATTAAATGTAACGCTTTTTAATCCTCGTACCTTAATATCAAAGGGGTTCACAGGTTTATCGTTTAAAAGTGATCATACACATTTGATCAGATTTATTGTGTAAAAATTTTTGTTTCTTATTCTTGATTACATTCATTAAATTGTTCTCACAGCAAAATCAAAGCAAGAATAATGTTTGTGCACGTGAAATAGTTTAATTATGCTAATTTGTTAAGTGCAGTAAAATCAACTTGTTGGTTAGGTTCTTGTTTGTTTTTGAATTTCGCGCAAAGCTACGCGAGGGCTATCTGCGCTAGCCGTCCCTAATTTAGCAGTGTAAGACTAGAGAGAAGGCAGCTAGTCATCGCCACCCACCGCCAACTCTTGGGCTACTCTTTTACCAACGAATAGTGGGATTCACCGTCACTTTATAACGCCCCCACGGCTGAAAGGGGCGAGCATGTTTGGTGGGACGGGGATTCGAACTCGCGACCCACAGATTACGAGTCGAGTGCCCTAACCACCTGGCCATGCCGAGCCTGGTCAGGTTCTATTGCTTCTTTCTATAATAATGGTGATAAGCAGTGATGAAGTTATACTACAATTAAATTAATAGAAATAACGGATTAGTTATTGAAAATTTTACACTATTCTAGACATGATCAAGTTAGATAATTATAATAAAAAGTTACTTGGAGGCATATATTTTCGTAAAAGTTAATATCATATAGATTATAAAACCTGAACGTTAGTCATCATAAGATAGAACGACCTGGTGGCTAGGGCGCAATATGCGGCTTCGAATCTCTGTCACCGAACACGTTCGCTCTTTATGGTTGCTGTCTGAACCAGCTTCCCGAGTGTAAAAATTTCTTGGCTAATACAAAATGGCAGACACTAATTCTAGATGAGGTTAAAGTCGAATGAAGTAGAAGATGCATGACGCTCTCCATGACAAGGCAGTGTTTAACGGGTCAGATTACCGTGAGATGGCTGAATTAAGTCGTCGTTAAAATGACATGACTTTCTGAATAAAAAAAAATGGATACATGGGCTTTCAAATCTTTTGTTCCCAAACTCATTGAGATACCTCTTTATATATGTAGTGTCTTGGTGATTCCAAGTGGCCCATGGAGGATGCTATGTAAGTCATAGCTATTATTACGTTGTATTGATGATCTCAAGTGACCCATGGAAATCACTGCTTGAACTAATCGCATTTATTGCAGTCTAGTGACATGAAATATTATATTACAAACATTATATAAAGTAATAAGATTGGTTTGGTTTGTTATGAATTTCGCACAAAGCTACACGAGGGCTATTTGCTCTAACCGTCCCTACTTTAGCACTGTAAGACTAGAGGGAAGGCAGCTAGTCATCACCACCCACCGCCAACTCTTGGGCTACTCTTTTACCAACGAATAGTGGGATTGACCGTAACATTATAACGCCCCCACGCCTAAAAGGGCGAACATGTTTGATGTGACAGGGATTCAAACCCGCGACCCGCAGATTGTAATATTTAATGTAAAAGAAGTGAATGCTATTACTTGCATTCCACTTTTAACATAAAAATACTGCCAGATTAGTTAATGTAGGAAATAGCTACGCTTAACATAAAAAATACCATCAGATTAGTTAATGTAGGATATACCTACGTTTAACATAAAAATACTGCCAGATTAGTTAATGTAGGAAATAGCTACGCTTAACATAAAAAATACCATCAGATTAGTTAATGTAGGATATACCTACGTTTAACATAAAAATACTATCAGATTAGTTAATGTAGGAAATAGCTACGTAAATAAGAAAAATTATTTTTTCTTTTGCAAAGCTTGTGGATGAAGACGTTTATGAAAGCTTGCATGCAGATCAATATGACTGAAAGATGTAATTACTCCAATTTCATTCCTTGCACGTAATCTTGCCATTCTATGTCAACATTATTTATATGCTGTTACCTGGTTCATTTATTTTAGATGTAATCATCATTATTATAGATACAGATGTCAGTTTTGCATCCAAATTGTTACCATCAGTAAACTAGATATTATTAACATTCGACTTTTTCAGTTTGGTTATCTGATGTTTATAATTTATATAAAAAATTATCAACCGCGTCTCTATGAAAAATTTTAAACTTAGCTGTAAGTTTTCAAAATCATATTCTTAGAGAATTATGATATACAAGCAAACGTTGCATAAATTAATTGTTCATAATAATTTAACATGCATTAATTTTGCTCTGTCAATTATATATATATATTATATATTCGTGTGTATCCCATTAATGAGAAACCTCTACTGCTGAATATCTTTACACACATACATCCTCAACTCAAGGTGTTGTATTCTACCCAAACACGGTTGCATCATTTCTTAATAAGTAAATTTTACTGAATGCCACATTATATTATATAAACTGTCACTATTCGGGGGTTCCATCTATGATACAAAGTTGCATAATTTCTGTCTGTGTTATAAATATACAAATAGCGAAGTTCTATTTTTGTGTTGCATAAGATATAGTTGTGTATTTTATGAACACAATGAATTGACGCATTTCAGATTCGAAATATTAGGATTAATTCTAATACACTGCAGTTTTAAGGATCGATAAAGATACATTACATTATCATCAGAAGTTGTTACTAAGACTTTTAAAGATAAGACTTACCTCTTTCAATACCTTTCTTCTTTAAAATAGAATACAATTACCTCTAATAAACTGTACTTTCTTGTCCCATAAGTTACATATTACACAAACATTTGTTCATTAAACTACAACAGTATTTTAAAAAAGAATGCTTCTTATATTTAGATCGATCCAAAACAAATATTTGATCTGTTTTGATTTTTGTAGTTTTTATAAGGGATGTTTGCTAAGACCCACCAAACACAACTCTTGACTAAAATCATTCAGTAAGTTTATAAATACTTTGACATATACATATATATATATACTTTATTCTTATTATTCTATGATATCTGTAAAATACAGATTTCTATATTAACCCTAAAATACCGGTTTTATAAAAAAATATTAATGCACGAAATTACTTATTACAGGATCCTTAATAACATATGAATCATTTAGAAATTATAAAAAAAATACTATCCCTATTATAATTAATCCTACTAATTACTATTGGATTCCTGTGTATTGTATGTAGACAATGAATTATTTCATCACTTTTGTTCAGTTCTTTACAAAGAGTGTTTTAACAGGCAAAAACATAAAATTATTTAATATGTTGACTCCATCGCTAATAAACAGTATACAAACAAGTTGGTAATTTGAGAGTAAAACAGTGTGAAATCGAACATTCCTATAAAGGAATAAACACAAATGAATATATTTAGAAATCAATAAAAATAAAGATCACAATTCTAAATTGTTACCATATATATATATATATAGCTGTCCGTTTGCGAGCACTCAATTGGAAATTTAAACGTTTAACTTTATCAATTTTCGGCAGGAAAAGAGACTTCTTCTCCTTATATGCCTAACTTCACTACTTCCTCTCTAAACAATCCGCGATAGTAAGAGCCGATAAGATTATGTAAATATAGGACACAAATAAAGACACAGTCCCATGGATTCATCCATTCGGTAATTAGAAAGCCACAGTTCATTCCACGTCACTAAACACGTTATTATAGTTTAGCTATCAACTGCCATTTCTTACCCAACTCTGCTTCCATATATGTATCAATAGAAGATCCTCTCAAAACTGTGGAATAACGAGCCGGAAACGGGTGCTGAGAAGTTTCTATCTAATACAGGTTTTCTCATGGATGGTCAACCACCTGAAATGTGCTATAAAAATGTATGCATCAATTAACAGAGTGCTGTTTCTCTGTCTGTATGTCGCGTTTTTACAAATATATGAATGTTGTAGTAAAACTGGTCCTACGCTTCTGTCATAAATATATAGATAAGAAAACATATCGTTGCCAAATTATCTCTTTTTTCCTGATCCTTCCAGCGTGATTATACTGTGTAAACATACGGGCCTTTCGGTTCTGGAAACACTGTAGCAAAATAACGATTTGCCAAGTGTCATGATCATTGATAAGTGAAAATTGTGAAGAGTGATAAAGTATAAATATTCTGTAGTAAAATAGCCCCTGTGATATAATTAAACATTGACAGGTATGTCTCTTCTACTTGTTCTTGTATCTTCATCATACACTGACGGCATGAGACAATTAAAATACCTCTTTTGTCCTTTATTGTGGTTATGTACATATGGACTTTCTATGGTTAGAGCTAGTTGTTTATCATTGTACCGTAGTTATGTATACCTGAACATTCTATAGTAATTGGTTGTTTACTACAATATCATAGTTATAAATAGGATAACACGCTATACTCTCTGGTTGTTTACCACTTCAACCATAGTTATTTGTAGGAGAACACGCTATACTCTCTGGTTGTTTACCACTTCAACCATAGTTATATGTAGGAGAACACGTTATACTCACTGGTTGTATTCCACTTCAACCATAGTTATTTGTAGGAGAACACGTTATAGTTTCGCACTGAAGTTATATATAAGTGAACATGCTGTAGCAATTGGTTGTTTACCACTTCAACCATAGTAATATATAGGTGAACATACTGTATTCAGTGGTTGTTTTCCATTGTACAGTAGTTATGTATAGGTGAACACCCTATAGTAACTAGTTGTTTACCACTGTACAGTAGTTATATATATAGGTGAACATACTGTATTCAGTGGTTATTTACCACTGTACAGTAGTTATATGAAGGTTAACACCCTATAGTAACTAGTTGTTTACCACTGTACAGTAGTTATATGAAGGTTAACACCCTATAGTAACTAGTTGTTTACCACTGTATCGTAGTTATATATAGGTGAACATGCTATATTAACTGGTTAGTTGCAATTTCAACCATAGTTATATATTGGTGAACACGCTATAGTAATTGTTTGTTTACCTCTGCACCATAGTTTTATATAGGGGAAATCCTGTAATAGCCGGTTGTTTACCACAGTACCGTAGTTATACATAGGTGAACGTGCTATGGGAATTGATTGTTTACCACTGTACAGTAGTCATAGGAAGGTGAACACGGTATAGTAAATGGTTGTTTACCACTGTACAGTAGTCATAGGAAGGTGAACCCGGTATAGGTAAATGGTTGTTTACCACTGTACAGTAGTCATAGGAAGGTGAACCCGGTATAGTAAATGGTTGTTTACCACTGTACAGTAGTCATAGGAAGGTGAACACGGTATAGTAAATGGTTGTTTACCACTGTACAGTAGTCATAGGAAGGTGAACACGGTATAGTAAATGGTTGTTTACCACTGTACAGTAGTCATAGGAAGGTGAACACGGTATAGTAAATGGTTGTTTACCACTGTACAGTAGTCAT
>NW_013667514.1:217966-224171 GCF_000517525.1 Limulus polyphemus
GTGCTATGGGAATTGATTGTTTACCACTGTACAGTAGTCATAGGAAGGTGAACGTGCTATGGGAATTGATTGTACACGGTGAACACGGTATAGTAAATGGTTGTTTACCATTACACCTTACTTACATATAGGTAAATATCTTATAAAAAATAAAACTGCCATACTGTCCTCGCCATATGGTTAACACATGTAGTTATACTATACTAGAGCCATCATTTTAAGATGTTCATATGCATCTACTACAACTTGGGGGTTCGGTATCTCGCGGTGGACAAAGCACAGATAGCTCATGTTGTGTAGCTTTACCCTTAAAAGCCAATAAAAACACCATATTCATCTACAATTCCTTGAAAAACCCTGACAGTTTCTGTTAACTAGATATTGGGTAAGTAGTTTTGAGAAGAGTTTATGCAAGTGATCAAGGCTTTCAGTGTTTCTGAATACTTAATGTCTGTACCTTTAATAATTGCAATCAGTTTTAGAAAGTATAATGTTATAACATGATTGATTGAAAATGTAAGTCTGTCTGTTTATTTTATATTGAAACGTGAAAATTGTTAAAAGAGATAAAAAACTGGTTCCAAAATAATTATAATTTTATTGAAGATATGTGAGCAAAAACAAATAATTTTTACAGCTTCATTCATTGGTATGTCCTTAAGATAACAGAGAGAAAGAAAAGTATTTCCATACGCTTAAGTAAATAAATTTAATAAAACCTTTCATGTGCATAGGTTGTTTAGCATGCACTTCAATACAAAATTTCTATAGGGAACGACAAGTAACCAATGTGTTTCCACTGTGAACAACTAGTTATCTGAGATAATGGTAGAAATTTTCCAATCTACAAGACCTTCTCAAATAATTACAGTAATTTATTTAAACCAATTATGAAATAGAACAAAGAATTAGTGACTCTTCTATTTAAAAGTTCGGTTGACGCTTGTCTGCACAAAAGTACATTTTTTTCACTAAAGTGTATTTTTTTTCCACAATTTATTGTTTTCTCAACCGGAAGTTGTGTATTTAGTCTAATTAGCAGACAGTAATTATCAGACAGCAATAACAACGTTAGGATCATATACATCATCGTGTCTACGAAATTCCAGACATCCAACAGGAAACATATTCCTACAAAGAAACAGACGTGCTAAGAATTATGTATTACACCCTTCACCGCCCACTTCACTAGAATATCTTACATTCCTATAGATCATGAAAAATGGCTGCCTCCCTGAAAAAAGAGTAAAGTATATAAAACTTCATATTTGTTCTGTTTATAGCTAAATGCTTTTTTTAATCACTAAGACCAGAGTATAGTAGGCTATATAAAAAGATTTTACACGTCACTAAGACCAGAGTATAGTGGGTTATATGAAAATATTTTTGAAACCACTAATCAGGGTATACTAGGCTATATAAGATATTTTACAGACCACTAAGACCAGAGAATAATAGGCTACATTAAAAGATTTTATAGACCACTAAGACCAAAGTATACTAGGCTATATAAGATATTTTACAGAGCACTAAGACCAGATAATAATAGGCTACATTAAGAGATTTTACACACCACTAAGACCAGAGAATAATAGTTTACATTAAAAGATTTTACAGACCACTAAGACCAGAGTATACTAGGCTATATAAAATATTTTACAGACCACTAAGACCAGAGAATAATAGGCTACATTAAGAGATTTTACACACCACTAAGACCAGAGTATATTAGGCTACATTAAAAGATTTTACAGACCACTAAGACCAGAGTAGATTAGGCTACATTAAAAGATTTTACAAAACACTAAGACCAGAGTATACTAGGCTACATTAAAATAGTTTACAAACCACTGATCAGGGTATACTAGGCTACATTAAATGGTTTTAGAAACCAGTGATCAGGGTGTACTAGGCTACATTTAATGGTTTTAGAAACCAGTGATCAGGGTGTACTAGGCTACATTAAATGGTTTTAGAAACCAGTGATCAGGGTGTACTAGGCTACATTAAAATAGTTTACAAACCAGTGATCAGGGTGTACTAGGCTACATTAAATGGTTTTAGAAACCAGTGATCAGGGTGTACTAGGCTACATTAAATGGTTTTAGAAACCAGTGATCAGGGTATACTAGGCAATATAAGAAAGATTTTTTAGAAACCACTAAGAGCTTCTTTTTTAGTTTAGTTTAAATATATATCGTGGATGAGATACATGTTAGTGTTTACATTATTAATTATAATTCTCTTTTAACAGATAAGTATTCTCATAAATATTACATAATCAGCTAATTGTTTTCACAGCCTATAAATAATTTTACCTATTATTGGCTAGAATTTTGTAAAATACTGCGTCTCAAGATACCCATTATCTTTGAGTTTTTTGTTTGTTTGCTTACGAACTTCTAATGTTATTATTAAACGAATGAATGACAAAACTAGGTAAAGCTATAGCAACATAATTGTGTTGAGGATACTATTAATGTCAATAACCTAAAAATTAAGTTAATTTCATTTAAAGATCGTAAAAACAGTAACAATTGTTAATTACACAAATATCAAATCTTAATCAGCATAATTTTTATCTATAACATATTTAAATGCAAAACACTTAAAATATACAAAATCAATATCAAATTTAGTTTTGACTTAAATCTGTATTTCGCTCGATTACCATCTACGTAGCTGGATGTTTGTTATTCTTTATATTTTTTGCAGTATTATATGATTTTCTATTGCGTATATAGTAAAACAGAGAATACATGTCTTCTTTTTTCAGTTACTTTTTCCATTTTGCAAAACAATTTTAAAAACAAAATTTAAAGCTTTAATATATTTATAATTTCTTGCTGTTAGCTTTTAAATAATCTTTAATATCAATGTTTGTAGGTATGAATTTCGCGCAAAGTCACACGAGGACTATCTACGCTTGCTGTCCCTAATGTAACAGTGGTAAATTAGAGGAAAGGCAGCTAGTGAATACTACCCACCGCCGACTCTTGGGTTACTCTTTTACGAATAAATAGAGGAACTGACCGCCACATTATAACACCCCAACGGCTGAAAGGGCGAGCAGGTTCGAAGATGGTGATTCGAATCCGCAACCCTCCGATTGCGAGTTGAGCGCCTTAACCATCAGGCCATGCCTGTGAGCTAACTCTAATTGGGTATGGATTTATATTGTAGCCAATATTGAGAGTTGTCTAAATTTTGTTTCAGTTGATGAAAACTAAATTTCTGTTGACCGTTTGTAAAAAACAACAACAATAACAAAATTCAGAGATTATTTCCAAAAAATAATTGTAAGTATTGTTACTTATTATTTTTTAATCTACGATTTTCAAATATATCTTTATTCTCAATCCAACTCTGTTTTATTTTGTTTCAGAAAAGCACTAAAACATTTGCGAAATGTTATCCCGCTAAATAATGCAATCTTTACATTAAAGAATTTCATTTCAAACTGTGGTTATAATAAATACCTGAAGACCCCCTGATTTACAAGTTAAAACATGTTATTTTTAACTAGGTTTCTTTATCCTTTAAATAACGTTTTTATTGTGTGTTTTTTAAATCGTCTCCACTTTTGGAAGCTTTTATGTGTCACAAACATTTTTTTTTTCTGTCTTGACGCTTGCACTTACATGTAATAGTTTTGTTCAATCAAACCAATTATTCTGGGGGGATTCTTCTGCAGTGATATTTCTATGTGATTTTCTATGTAATCAAAAGCTAAAACCTACTCGTAAAATGTGGTCGGATTGTTTTTAATTATTCTTTTGCCATCATATTTATAAAGTTAATATAAAAGGTTCCTTTAAATGATATTATTTCACTGTTGTTCTCTATCACACATCAAAAAGTTCTGAACAGGTATTACTTGTTTTTACTGTTTTAGCATATAACTGAACAATGAGATATCTGCGCTGTTTTTACTGCAGGGATCGAGCTTCGAACTAACCGTAGAGTCATCATGAGGCGAATGGGTACTAACAGCAATTGTAACTTGTAATACACCTTCCTTCATTCGAGTTAAAGTCTAACAGCAGAAGTTATCTTTCTTATCGGTCCGATCGCTGATGCGTAAATCCTGAAGAAATAACGCTAACCACATGATTAAGTAAAGATGGATTATCTGATGATGTGTCAATCATCTTTTTTTCATTTTTAACGTAAGCGCTCTAATAACGAAGCTTATTTGTTCTATACTAATAAAAACGCAGGATATAAGAAAATATCTTGGATCTTGGCCACGTTCTAGTAAGCAGGATTTTCCATATTGTAAAAAAAATTCTAAAAATTGTAATTTAAAATTCACAAAGGAAAGTTACGTTTCAGGCATGCTGAATAAAAACTTATTTTAAAAGAAGCTAGTACACTGTGTTAGAAAAGAAAATTGTCTTTACATTTCAGTTTAATATTTAAGAAACATTTCTTCCTGTACACATGTAATATTGATAATGAAATTGATAAAGTTATAAAAACTGGGTTTTTCTTTTCACTTGGTTAACTATTTATGACTTCATACATATGGTAAAAAATCAAACAGTCAACATACACATTTAAAAATAAGAAAAAGTATAAAATTACAACTTAAAGCTCGTGGGAAACAAGCAATAGTCTTTTGATAAAACAATGTGAATCAGACAGCTTCTAACAATTTAAAACCATACTTGCACTCGATGATAGTAAAAGATATTCAGGAACAGGACAGGAGAAAATCCTGGACGTTGTACAGGCAATAAAAGAAAAGGAAGTGAAACAGATAACTTAATGCATTAAATGTGATAAAAAAAAGAGCAGTTGTTTTATACTGGTTAAGCAGAAGGCAACGTGAAGTTTAGAACGAAAAATAAATCAACAATTAACCTGTAGGCCCAGTCGTGTAAAGAATTTGACATACTTTCATGTAAAAAAATACAAAGTAATACCTGAAGCTCAACATCGGAAAGAAAAGGGCATACTGAAACAGAAGGGATGAAGCAGACAACTTAAGATCGTAAATGTATTAAGAAAAGTCAATGCATCATAAAATAGGAATGGGGTAAGAAAGAAGATGTATACTTGAATGAGACGAAATAAAGCAGGCAAAGTAAAACCTGACAAGAATGAGACGAGTGTTTTAATCAGAATCCTTTGTGCAGCGTATAAGAAACATATTTTCTACAATGCAACGGATACAACCAATAATTTAATGTCCAAAGAACCATATTATGAGAATTAGATCATACATTATGGTTAGATGATAAACTGACCCTACATTAGAGAGGGAACAATTTGTTTGTAATTAAGCTCAAAGCTACACAATGGACTATCTGTGCTCTGCCCACCACGGGTATCGAAACCCGGTTTCTAGCGTTGTACGTCCGCAGACATACCGCTGTGCCACTGGGGGGGGGGGGGCAGAGGGAACAAACATTGTTGTATTGCTAACAAGGATATAGACTCACACATCACACACACTTCAAACATTCCTTCCAATGAATTAAGATATGAAAATATCAGAAATATGAAGAATAATTTATATATTTACCTTTTTATGCATCTCAGGAACACAAGGTAATTACGAAACGTTATATTTCCTCACAAGCATTACAGAACGATAAAGAAAAACATAAGAAACTAATGGGTAGGTGTCATTATACTTTTGTAGTTAAAAGGTGAGCGTATATCAAAATTGAAAAGTATGAAACAACCTTATCATCATTCTTGCCATGGCCCTTAACATAGCTCAAAATGTTTTGAAAATATAAATTTCTTGAATAGTCGTCATAAAATATAAGTTTCGTCAATAGTCGTCATACAATATAAGTTTCTTCAATAGTCGTCATGCAATATACTTTTTCAGTAGTCGTTATACAATATAAGTTTTTTCAATAGTCGTTATATAACTTTTTTCCATAGTCGTCATACAATATACTTTTTTCAATAGTCGTTATACAATATAAGTTTTTTCAATAGTCGTTATATAACTTTTTTCCATAGTCGTCATACAATATACTTTTTCAATAGTCGTTATACAATATAAGTTTTCAATAGTCGTTATATAACTTTTTCCATAGTCGTCATACAATATACTTTTTCAGTAGTTGTCATACAATATAACTTTTTACAGTAGTTGTCATACAATATATTTTTTCAGTAGTTGTTCATTACAATATAACTTTTTTACAGTAGTTGTTCATAACAAGTTATAACTTTTTTCAGT
>NW_013667514.1:224418-227170 GCF_000517525.1 Limulus polyphemus
CTATAGTACTTTTCTAATACTAATTATACTTTTTCAGTAGTTGTCATAACTAATATAACTTTTTCAGTAGTTGTCATACAATATATTTCTTCAGTAGTTGTCATACAATATAACTTTTTTCAGTAGTTGTCATACAATATAACTTTTTTCAGTAGTTGTCATACAATATACTTTTTTCAGTAGTTGTCATACAATATAACTTTTTTCAGTAGTTGTCATACAATATAACTTTTTTCAGTAGTTGTCATACAATATATTTTTTCAGTAGTTGTCATACAATATACGTTTCTACAATAGTCGTCATAGAATTTAAGTTTTTTCAATAGTTGTCATTCAACATAAGTTTCTTCAATAGTCGTCATACTTCTATTTGATTAACATAAGTAGTATAATATTCATCTAAGCTATTTCAATTTATTCACTCTGATACTAAGTTACTCAAGCATGAACAAGACAGCTGATTGATCCCGACCCAAGATGGTGTCTTCTTATTGGCATAACAATATTGTAAGATAATGACCTTTTAAAGACCTCATAATGTTATCCACCCCTTACTTCAAGTCGGTTGAATTTGTCAGTGAACATCATCGTACAGGTGTTTCTTACATAGAATCTGTCTTACAATCTAATTCTTGCGCGATCATGGTTTAGCCCGTTTGGTTTTTCAAAAGATAATCTGATGGCTTTAGGAGAAAATGTTTTATTTTCCTGAATCAATTTACGTGATTAGTCAGTGAAACGGAAGAGCCACCTTTATGATTTTTAGGGAATTTTTAATCTAAATTAATATGGTAATTCAGTTTGGGTTTTGTTTAACACTAGTTTAGTTCTAAGCAGATGTAACTTGAGTACACAGTGATTAACAAAGTACAGAAGTAGAAAAGAAACCAGGAACATTTAGACCCACTATTAATATACGCACACTTATATTAGAAAAAATATCAGTATTTTTGTCTTTTTTTTTTTCGTCAACATATAATGGAGCTAATTATACCAATATCATTTAGTTAAGTAAGGAATTTTTTGTGAGCGTTTTTACATCTGTGCCTGGAATTTTTCTTTTTAGTTTTAATCTTTAAAACTGATGGAAAAGTCAGAACCTAATAAATCATATTCTATTATAATAGGAATGATGATGTTTCATATATGTGTGTGATAAATATCATTGTAACACTCACGATAAACTTACACCACTCCTGCTTGAATCATCAGAGCTGAAAGGTTAAAATGACTCATATTTGACATATTTTTAGCAAGCTAACACCTTCCATAGCATGCCAAAGTGTAGAGTATAGATGAATTAAAAATTATATTTAACGTGCATCAGCAAAGCTTTTCAGCAAGCCACCCAAAATATATATATTTAACTTTCTATTAAATTTGTTAGCTGTGGAAAGTCTGCACTAGGCTAGTAGAAAAAGAGATGTGTAAGTCTAAAACATCTGTTAACTTGTACGTGTTTGTTTTTGAATTTCGCGCAAAGCTACACGAGGGCTATCTGCGCTAGCCGTCCCTAATTTAGCAATGTAAGACTAGAGAGAAGGCAGATAGTCACCCACCACCAACTCTCGGGCTACTCTTTTACCAACGAATAGTTGGATTGA
This sequence comes from Limulus polyphemus, assembly GCF_000517525.1. Classification (NCBI taxonomy): domain Eukaryota; kingdom Metazoa; phylum Arthropoda; class Merostomata; order Xiphosura; family Limulidae; genus Limulus; species Limulus polyphemus. Next base: position 226,023 of record NW_013667514.1, read on the forward strand.
CCGTCACATTATAACGCCCCCACGGCTGAAACGGAGAACATGTTTGGTGTGATGGGGATTCGAACCCGTGACCCTCGGATTGCGAGCCGAGCGCCCTAACCACCTGGCCATGCGGGCCTACCTGTACGTGGCTACAGGCTTTAGCTTAGTTGAGTGAGTTCTCAATTGCTAACAATTCCTTATAATAATGATTCATTTCTTTCTCATACAATTATTATTGATTACATTCGTATATGTGAAGATCTGACAAAAGATACGGAAGAAAAAGTATGTAATATTGTACTTGAATCGCATTAAAAAAGAAGAATCTCGAAAATAGAATTAACAACCGAATGTTTTACGACTGACTGGAGTTATAAAAATTGAAATAAATCGCACGTAGTGGATATTCGTGATAAAAGACCAAGCTGAGCCAGGTTTTAAAGATAATCAAGGAAAGGCGTTTCCTATGATGATCGAACCTGCTCGTCGGGACTCCACTGTCTCCTGTTGACAACTGATTATTGTTTCTTATGCTGCAAACGTCAACAACAACTCGCCAGATGGAACTGGTATATACAGTCAGTTGCCAACTGTCGTTTTATGTTTTTATGTATAATTAGGCTCACGCTAAGTTCTCACATATTTCTAATTCAGTTGAATATTTAATGCTTTACCGAACGTCATAGAAAAACTCTAAAATAGCTACCAAAATACAACTCTTAAATGGAAACATGAGCATGCAAGAAAGAACTACGAATCATCTTTAGCACAAAGATCCTCCTCCTCAGGTATTGAACCTTTGCTTTTCACAATATCAAAATCTATATTTCTTTATTTTGTAATGGCGATGGCACAAAACGAAACACATAGTACAAGGCAGCTACAAAAAATATTTACACAGTTTTCAACGACATACTAATGTCTACTCAGATTCCAACGACATACTAATGTCTACTCAGAATCCAACGACATACTAATGTCTACTCAGAATCCAACGACATAATAATGTCTACCCACAATCCAACGACATACTAATGTCTACTCAGAATCCAACGACATACTAATGTCTACTCAAAATCCAACGATATACTAATGACGTTGGATTCTGAGTAGACATACTAATGTCTACTCAGAATCCAACGACCATTAGTATTTCTACCCAGATT
>NW_013667515.1:0-644 GCF_000517525.1 Limulus polyphemus
TTTAAAGTGACTGTGGTAATTCTGTGTATTACAAAGTGGTATCGAGAAAGAATAAACTAGTCTTAATTAAGAAATGACTTGTAACTAAATTAACGAGAAATTAACAAAGAAGCAGATACGCAACAAATTGGTGTCAGAGAGTGGGACGAAAAAAAAGATGAAAATGAGAAGTGGCAAATCAAACTACGACTCAGCAGATTTGATGGCAGCAATACAAGAACAACAAAAGAAACAAGAAGAATAAGAAAAGAAACAAGAAGAACGAGAAAAGAAACAAGAAGAGAGATTACAGCAGTTGTTGGAGGAGAAAGAAAAGACGCAAGAAGAACGTGATAAGAAACAAGAAGAGAGAATGCAGCAGTTGTTGGAGGAAAAAGAAAGGAAACAAGAATAACGAGAAAATAAACAAGAAGAGAGACTACAGCAGTGGCAAGAAAACCAGCACCAGTGGCAACTGGGTCAAGAAAAAAACAAGAAGGAAATATCCAACAGTTGCGGGAAAGTCAGCAGCAACTACAGGAAAGTCAACAACAGTGGCAAGAAGTACAAATTGAAAACATTAGTAAATTTCAAAGTGAATTAAATACATTAAAGGATGATTTACTGTCTTTTGCACAAGGAGGATACATTAACCATCGACTTAA
>NW_013667515.1:1533-3284 GCF_000517525.1 Limulus polyphemus
AGAAGATAATTTGGGGTAGAATAAAGGAACATCCCAAAGAAGCCCGATGCTTGTGGAAGCAGTGGAAGACCCATCCAGGCCAGCAGACGTGAAGATTGGAAGGTCCCTTGTGGCAGGTCATCAAGTAGTACCCATAACTGGCTAATTTTTCTAAATGTGAGCAGACACCTAAGGAAGGAGCATTGTTGGGTATGTGCCAGGAGGTAGAGCCAGTCAATGTTAAGGCAAGAAATATACCATAAGGAAAGGACATCCTCTCCCAGAACATTTAACTGACCTCTATACGAAGAGCATAGTCCATTTGTCATCATCACAGGCTTATCAGGTTAGGGAACTTTTAGCGAATTCAAAAGGATATCATGACCTCGGCTGCACAGACCTCGTGGAGCACAGAATAAACACAGGCAATCAGCGTCCAATAAAGATCCCTCTGAGGAGAATAGCCCCAGCAAAGTGACAAGAGATAGAGAAGATCATGGATGGCCTAATTAAGGGAAGGATACTCGAGAAATCACATAGTCTCTGGTCAACTCCCAACGTTGCTGTGTGGATTTCAGGGCTCTTAACAGTATAACCAAAAAGGATTCATACCCACTGCCAAGAATTGATGATACTCTTTCTGCCCTAAGTGGAGCCAGGTGGTTTTCAACTCTAGACTTAAAGTCGGGTTTCCATCAAGTAAAAATGACTGAAGCAGATAAACCTAAGACTGCATTTAGTTATGGCTGTGTGATGCCATTCGGGCTTAGCAATGCTCCAGCAACATTTGAGAGGCTGATGGAAAAAGTACTGGAAGGCTTACAATGGAGGATAGCCCTAGTGTACCTGGATGATGTCATTGTGTTTGCAGCAACATTTGATGAGGAAGTATCCCAGCTAGAGAAAGTATTCAAGTGTTTGAAAGCAGCAAGCCTAAAACTCCACCCCAAGAAATGCCACTTATTCCAGAAAGAGGTGCTTTACTTAGGTCACATTGTAACTGAGCATGGTGTGTGAACTTATCCTGACAAGGTGAAAGCAGTGTGTGATTGGCCAACACCAGAAAATGTGGATGAGTTAAGAAGTTTCTTGGGGCTCTGTACCTATAACTGGAAGTTTGTGAAGGACTTTGCAACTATAGCTGCTCCACTACATGATTTGACGAAAAAATGCCAGAAGATTAAATGTACAGTTTCTTGCCAGCATGCTTTCAAGACATCGAAATAAAAATTGTCCTCATCTCCACTTTTAATGCTTCCAAGTCCCTCACTGCTGTACATACTGGATTGTGATGCTAATAATGTCGGAATTGGGGGAGTGTTGACTCAGAAAGTGGGCGAAAACGAACATGTGGTGGCCTACTTCAGTAGGGTCCTGTGTAGACCAGAGAGGAACTACTGTGTAACTCAAAGGGGACTCCTTGCTATAGTAAAGAGTCTGACATATTTCCATCCTTACCTCTATGGGGCCAGGTTTACCATCAGGACAGACCATGCTGCATTATGCTGGTTAAGATCATTAAAGAACCCAAAAGAACAACTGGCACATTAGATCAGAAAGATAGACCTGTATAATTATGATATTGAATACAGAGAAGGAAAATCTCATGGAAATGCCGATGAACTAAGCCGAAGACCCTGCAAAAATGACTGCAGATATTGCTCTAAAGAGAGGTTGAACTAACCAGGTGCCATCAAGCTGACGTCAAAGTTTATTATAGAGATTAAAGCAGAACAGGAGAGAGACCAAGATTTGAAGCCAGTAGTTGAATT
>NW_013667515.1:3710-10559 GCF_000517525.1 Limulus polyphemus
TGGGATGTCTTACTTCCTCCCCTGTTGATGGTCTATAGAATGGCAGAGCATGAAGCCACTGGATACACTCCAGCAAAGCTGATGATTGGGTCGGAACTTCGGTTATCAGTGGACCTGATAACAAGATACCCACCTTACAAAGAGTTGCCTGAAAATGTGTCAGAGTTCGTGAAAGTGTTATCGGAAAGGATGGATGATATTCATCATCAACTGCATTTAAACTTGAAAACGTCTGCTGATTCCATAAAGCTATGTTATGATAAGAGATCTACTGAAGTCATCTTCGTACCAAGGAGACAAGGTGTGGTTGCATAATCCCAGGAAGACCAAAGGGAAATCTCCTAAGTCGTCTTCCCCGTGGGAAGGTCCATATGACATAGTGGATCGTCTCTCAGACGTGACTTTCCGAATAAAATGTGGTCGGTGAGGTAAGCCAAAGATGGTGCATGCCAACAGGCTTTGGCGTTATCATAGTCCAGGTCATTTCAGTTGGAACAAAGTGAACATTGGAACAAATGGTGCTGCTGAAGACGTGTCACCTGAAAAGGCCACTGTCGAAGAAGAATGTCCGAGTGTTTGCTAGACGCCCTCTTTTTTTAGTATATAAGCCTGGCGAGAAACACCAGCGGGATTGAAGATATAGATAATTGAGTCAAGCGAACAGTAGGCACCGTAAGTAAAGTGTGTGAATCATTGTGATTTAACGTACTGATTGGAAATTCTGTATTTTACAAAGTTGTATTGAGGAAAAATAAACTGGTTTAACTAAGAAAGGACTTGTAACGTTGAAGTTCCTCGGAAAGAATTTATACTTGAAATTAACAAACAAGCAGATACGTAACATTATTTTATCTAATTTAGCTTTTGGTAATCGGTAAAAATTAGTTTTGCGGTAAATATCTGCATTTATCCATCTAGGAAATAAATATTTCAAATTTTTGACAGATATAATGATAGTTTAATCTTATCACACAACAACATATGCTTTGGCGAAAACAAATCTTCATGTTCAGCTGCTTTTGAATTTGCCACATGTCACTGAGTTGAACCATTTTTAAGGAAATCCGTATGAAACTGCGGTTTAAACCAGTAAACAATATTAAGACTCTAACAGAGGTAAACTGTTGTTTGTGTGCATTGTGTTTGTACCATATTTAGCTCACCACTATTAGCTTATACTAATACAAGATTATCTTAAATAAAGAAACGTGACGGTCAATCCCACTATTCGTTGGTAAAAGAGTAGCCCAAGAGTTGGCGGTGGGTGGTGATGACTAGTCTTACACTGCTAAATTAGGGATGGCTAGCGCAGATAGCCCTCGTGTAGCTTTGCGCGAAATTCAAAAAAACAAACAAACAAACAAATAAAGAAACCAGTAAACAATATTAAAACTCTAACAGAGGTGAACTGTTGTTTTTGTGCATTGTGTTTGTACCGTATTAGCTCACCACTATTAGCTTATACCAATACAATATTATCTTAAATAAACAAACCAATATACAATATCAAGACTCTAACAGAGGTGAATTGTTGTTTGTGTGCATTGTGTTTGTACCGTATTTAGCTTACCACTATTAGCTTATACCAATACAATATTATCTTAAATAAACAAACCAGTAATCAATATTAAGACTCTAACAGAGGTGAACTGTTGTTTGTGTGCATTGTGTTTGTACCGTATTTAGCTCATCGCTATTAGCTTATACCAATACAAGATTATCTTAAATAAATTTAGTAATCCGAAAATTGTTTAATTTCGAAGTCTAAGTTGAAGGGAGGCCCAGTTCAATCTACACTTTGATTAACGTGTGTTATGGAGTTATACTAGTTTTGGAATATTGGCCAATGACACTTTTTCTTCACTTCACCTATCAAGTGTATAGATTTTTTCATAGTGACTATAAGGCACGTTCACACCAACAGTTTGTTGTTAAGCGCAAAGAAACAAAATGGATTATCTGTGCTGTTTCCACTGCAGAGATCAAATCTTGAAATTTAGCATTTGAAGACCTCAAACTTACTGTTGATCCAACGGAAGCCATTAATATAAGAATTTCGAGAATAGATAACATTAACGTTCTAATTAATTTTTCCTTATTAATTAGTGGATAGAATGTTTTAAATACAAACGTTAGTAATAAAAACTTCAAATAGTGTACATATCAAATCAATATAGGTTATTAATGGTGAGTAAAGAGCATTACAAACATCATGTGTATATAAAAAAAGAGTATATCGTTAAAAATTGTCATTTGAACTTGTATAAATATCTACCTTCAATAAATTATGGTATGAACTTCCTTCTGTGATCAGAGGTTGAATTTCTTCAGCTCTAACTAGATCTTCTAAATTATCTATTAAAATAGGAGAACTGCTTTTCAATAGTAAAGCCCTTAGTTGTCCTGCGAAGGCTGTTAACAACACTAATATAGCCAGCCACCATGATGTTTGTAATATCCTTGTCCACATCGTTATCGGAGTAAATGGTAAGCCTTGAGAAAAACATCAAAAACCAAAGAGTAGTAGTTAGCAATTTTTAACAAACTTTTTGACATATTAATCAGTAGCTATTACTACAAATCTCACTATCTGGGTAGGTATGAGTATTCTAGGAGGAAACTGTGGGTGTTAATGTCTAGCTATGGTCTATCAGTTGAAACTTTGGGACTGCTTTGCGCAGATAGCCATTGTGAAGCTTTGTTTGAAAATTTCAAAACAAAAAATCATGAGAGAATACCTCTTACTTATTCACCTATTTATATTTGTTTCTAAATTGTCATGATATAATTTTATCACAATATAATTAGAAAGTTTTCAACGAGCCACCAATTCTAGAGCAGAAAGTAAGATAGGTAATAAAAACAAGCTCCAAGAAGAAAACAGCGGGAATCGATGGAGCAGGTCATTGCATTCAAATACCTGGGTAGTATTTTCACAGAAGACGGAAGAATAGACAGAGAAATCGAAACAAGAATACAAAAATTACTCAAACTCTATATTTATTCTAGTAGCGACAACTCAGATGTTTGCTTTCAAACCACTTTATACTATACTATTTAATTCCGTAACAAAAACGAACATAATGTTAGTCAACACTGTTATAGATTAGAGAATATTTGTTAAACAGTTTTGGTTACAGACCAATAGTAATTTAGGCATCTTACTTTTGGATACAAAAATGATACATTCTTAATTATTAAAATTACTGGATCCAAGAATAATCATTTAATTTCATATTTACAATCTGACAACATAATCAGATTTAAAAACTTCAGGCAATTATCTAGAAATATATTCATGATGATATGGCAAATAATAAACAAGATATAAGTGATTATACAATACTACATTTGTTTCTGTGTCTATTCAAAATAAATTTGCCACTGTGAGAGCTGTTTATCTATAAACATGGCAATGACAGAATTGATCACTCTTAGATACCCTATTCAAAGAAATGCCTGTTTCATTGCAATTTAGTTATGACGGATAAAAAATGTCTTTACATATAAATAATCAAGCAGTGATACAAATGAAAAGACGACTAATAAAATACAAGTTGCACTTTATACTAATGAGAATTAATAATACCTGATACTCTGCTTTAATAACTTTCTTTACTATATACATTTCTTTTGGCTCTTCTTACCGGCATGCTCTCTAGGATGACTTAGTTCTGATTCGCAATGTTTAACTAGGATTGGACTAACCTTGTAGAAAAAGTATTCTTGAGTAAGTCCAGATGGAAGTTTCAATGCGACCATAAAAGGAATTCGATTGAAGTGGTTCCGTGACAGTATGTAAAATAACGTCAATCGATGTTACCACAAGTAGAGCAAAAAACAACGCCATCCATACCTGTAAATTAAGTTGTATAAAAATATGACGACAGAAACCATTTAATTGCGTTTTATAACTCTAGATATGAATGATACTGTTGATATTCGTAATAGAATTATAGAAAACACTATGCAGTGTGATTTTCAACCTATGGCTGAATTGTCTTTAAGCAAGCACAACGAAATTATTCTATTCACGTTTCAGGAAATTTGCTGTAGGAAGTTTGCTATATATATCTGACATTACTTTCTATAAGCTACAAAAAAGTATATTTGAATGCTGAGTTTATCATTTCAATTCATACAAGATACACATATGATATATATATATATATATACGTATTAAGTCAATAACTGTGCCAAGTTATATTCAAATAAAAGGTAACTTTCTAATCAAGTGAACAGATAAAAGGCAAGGAGGCCATAAAAAATAATTTTCACATGTTAGAACAAAAGTTACATTACAAGTGTTACATTTTCTAAAGTCACAACGTTACAATTAGTATGCCACTATTGTCTTAGATTTGTATGCAAAGTCATGAAATAAAAATAAAAATATTTATAAACTATTAATAGTTTTATTTTGAGTTCACTTACTGATTATAAATATTATCTTATTAGAAGTTACAGCTTTTCCAGTAAGGAAGAATTAGTGTTAGGAGAGATATTCTGACCACTTTGTGTAATAAACCTTTGATCACATCAGCCAAGAAAATGTCTTCCTTATTGCTACTTATTCAAAACTAAGAACTGATTATTATTATATATCAACGAAACTAGAGGTTTCTATCAGTCTTAATTTAATAGAAATGGAATAGGTAAACAAATTGAAACATAGCAATTCTATTATCATCTGAACATTTGAAAATGGAAAAACTCGGTCGCAATTCTAGATAAAAATATGCATGCAGAAAAACATGCAACTATAGGTAAGATCCGCAGTGAGTGTTTGAAACAAAATGTTACTTCTCCTAAAAACAAGAAACTGAATTACATCTAGCACAAAACTCAAAGAAGCGTTCTTACTCTTCCTACATATCCACCTTTCTGAAATAGGAAGTATCTGTTTAAATCTGTTTAAATGTTTCATCTTTTACACGCTTGAACTGGGGGTTGATTCTTGCTCCATATATAAAATAGACCTGGTACTCCGGTCATGACGGACTTATCAAAATGCTTGGCATATCTTATTTAGCCTTCTAAAAATATGCTATTCATTTGAGATTCGTTACTTTAAGAAATTTTCCCAAGAAAACCATAGACAGTCTGAATAAAATTATATTATATTTAATCATAAGACAAGTTGAGACTAAACATCCCTTCAACTTTGTTGCTGGATTACCTTCACACCCAGGATTCTCTTCTCGTGGTCTTTAACGCATATCCCATAATTTTATTCTTCGGTGAAGTATTGTCGTTGGTTTGGATTTTGTAATCGTGTCTGCTACTCCTCCAGTTCTGGAATCGGATCAAGATGCTTTCCGTCATATCCTATTCTTGTTGATGGTTGTGCGCTTTCGTTTTCCTTATCCACATACCATGCTTTTACATCACTCTTGGAAACAACATTTCTTTTCCCTGCTTAAGACAAGATAGACTCTGATAATCCAGAGGACGTCTTAGGTCAGTCAGATTCATTGCTCCCTGAACTCACCCAGTTTACTGTCCATACTCTGGATGATTTATTATTGAATAATTCTATTACTGTGCAGAATATACAACTGGCTCTCAAAGGTAGGTGTAATAAGGCTTTCAAACTGGATAGATTGACTTATTGTCATCTCCGACATACTCTTTTGCAGTTTCTTCTTCTCCTTGCCACTTTCTACACATTTATTCTTTAGTTGGTATTTTATAGTGCCTCCTGGAAAACATCCACTATTATCATATTCTTCAAACCAAAAAAGTCTCCCGTCTAGGACGAATAATATCATATTATCAGTCTCATTATTATCTTAGTATCTTCAGCAAAACCCATGAACGCGTCCTGGTGCATCTACTTCATGTTTTTCTTTAAGATTGCGATATCATACCGAGTTCTCAAGCTGGATTTGGACCTCATCCACCACCATGGATGAAGTCCTCAAACTTTCTGATACCCTCACCAATTATTTGAATTATTCAAAACCCTTGGGTATACTTATTTGTCATTTGAACGTACTTTTGATTCCTTTTTCACTTCCCCTTACGTACATCCACTTGATCAACTCTTTTCTCATTGATCACAGTGCCACTGTTCACATCGAAAGTGCTCTTTCCCATTTCGTTTTACTATACTTTGGAATACCTCAAGGATAAGTATTTTACCTTCTCCTTTATATTTTATATGTTGCTGACATGCCACGTCCTAGATTTCCCGTTTATATTTTCCAATATGTTGATGGTACAGCTGTTGTAGCTACGTGTTCAACAGTAATCACCTTCAATAGCTTTATAGTCTGTTGTTGACACCTTTTGGCTTGGTTCCATCGCTGGCGTCTTTCAATCAATTCCACCAAAACTAGAGCCATACGTTTTGGCACTACTCGGCATAAATTATGTCCTTATCACGGTCCGTTTCTCTTTGACGTTCAAATTCAGAGTTCTGACACCATCAAATATCTAGGTATTTTTTTTGACAAACATCTTACTTGGATGGCTCATATTATAGCTATTAACCAGAAAGTCACCTCCCGTCTCCATCTCCTCCGTCGGTTATCAGGAACTATGTGGGGTTTGAATCCACCCCTTCTGTTGTATACATACAGTAATTTCTTTTGCTCCTGTTTTACGTACTGTCAAATTGCCTGGTTTTCTGCTTCTTCCCACTTTTATTGTCGCCTCCAGATACTGAACCCATGGTCTTCGCCTCCTTTTTATGAACCTCGATAACCGGATCTCATTCTTGCTGAATTTCATCTACTTGTGATGTAGATGAAACAGAATTTAAGTTGTATTTATATAGTATTAGTCATGATATACACTGAGTGGTCACAAGTAAATAGACACCTAATTTTTCGTCATTTAACTGAT
>NW_013667515.1:11539-15787 GCF_000517525.1 Limulus polyphemus
ACAAAGGATCAACGAACTCCACGAAACGAAAAGAAGATCTACTAGATATTAATTAAATTATAAATATATCAATTCATGTGAATATGACTGAAAATTTTCATTTTTTCTGAAAAGGTGGTGTCTATTTACTTGTGACCACGCTGTGTAGATGAAGCAGAATTTAAGTTATATGTGTGTGATATTAATTGTAATGTAAATGAGGACCTTTCTGACTGGTCCTTGTCAGGCTTAGATTTTTTTCTGTATTACCCTGACAATAATAATTGAATTGTAATTACTCAACAAAATGAACTTCATAAATTAAACGCAAGAGGTATACACTATACTGATACTGTAATATATATATAAATAAACCGTGATTTTGATTACATAAAATTACTATTAAAATTAAAATTTAAATTCAATGACAGATTTATGTAAAAGAAAGAGCAAAGTAAATACAACTTTACTAATAGTTGATGGAGATAATATTTGACAGAGGGAGAATAAGTATGACTGTATCTGTAACGAACTTGCTTTGATTGATGAGAAGTCCGTTCATGAAATCTCGCTTTCCCACTAAGTTGAGCACTGTCTATCAATATTAAATGAAGTATATGGATTGTTGTCTTTTATCCAAATGTTAACGTTCCCGACTTAATCGTTTTTGCTTTGTAATCCGGGACTCCGTGGTGTGCATTGCACAGATAGCCCATTGTGTAACTTTGGGCTTAACCACAAATAGTCATTTGTTCCGGGAATTTTGAAAATTGTATATAAACAATTCGGTCACTAGACATATGTAAAATGTATAACCACATCTTTATAAGTACTAAACCTGTTATTCTATGATCTAGGGCATAGTGACCACAGAAGCTTTTGTAGTTTGGCTGCTATTCATAATTACAACTATTTATTATTAACTGTAATTATTATTGTAGAATTGTAGCAGTTTTTCTGGTAGAAATCATTACATAATTGTATTAAACCACAACATTACAATTACCAAACCCATTACTCTATGCTATTGTTTTATACTACATTATTACAATTAATATATCTGTTACTTTACTCTGCTGCCAAATACCACAATATTACAATTAGCATTATTATTTTTTAAACTGAACGGCACCTTATGCGCACTTTGGTTAAACGCTTGGTCCATTTTATAATTTGTGAAACCTGATAGGTATGGCCTGGCGTGTCCTAGTGGTTAGTGAGTTGGGCTGGGAATCAAATGGTCCGATATGTTATAAAAGCAACAGTTAAAGACATTTTCTTGGTTAAAAGTGACAGACAAAGCCTTTAACGTGGCGGGTGCTCGTGACTGGCTCCCCTCTTTCTGGTCAGTAGCTCAAAATTAGGGAGAATTATTTCTAAATCTGATATATTTCTGATCTCGCCATTAACTCATGTGCGCATAAAGTTGAAAATTCCTATTCCAATTGCTGACAGTGATATTTCATTCTCTAAAGTTAGGTAACAATACGACAAATTATATATTATCTTGAGTGTTCGGGAAGGCTCATAGAGTTGCTACAAGTACATATATAAAACTTCACCACTTAGTAACTGCTACATTAGCTTTCCTGTGGTACTGTTACACAAAACTTAACCATATAAACGTTTCAGTTTTACTTGCTACGTTACTTTAGTTTATGGTTTGATTAGGCTTACCTGCCAGTCTAGAGCAAGAAGGTATTTAAAAAATGAAGATCGTTCTTTATGGTTTCGTGTTAATATGACGTATCTATCAACAGTTAATGGGTAGCTAAAATCCACCACCTGCATTCGTCCGTGAGTAGTAGAAAATGGGCCAAGAGCAATGTCCACTTCCTGCAGATCAAAACAGTACATGACATTTTGATAGTAACTTCTCTTCGAAGTGGCCTTGGAATGAGGAATTTGAGGCTAGTCATTTTATTTTATAAACAATGAATTACATTTTGAGAATGATATTATTATTTGAAACAGAAGTAAAATTTCACACACATCGCATGAGCTATATAAGTGTCACCTCAACAAAAAACGAATAGTTTGCTTGCAAGGTCCATTAGATGTTGCATTGTATATTAAGTTCAGAAACACTGGTTTGGGAATAGTCATATTATTGGTCTCTTCCAAAGGATGATACAATATCAAAACTATCACAATACATATTACTATATGCAATTAAAGAATCTCACTTTCTTTTGAATGGAAAGTTTTATGATCAGATTGATGATGTTGCCATTGGGCCGAGATTAGCGCTATTTTTAGCCAATTTGTTTCATGTTTTTATGAAAAACAGTGGTTAGGAAATTGCCTGCAACAGTTTAAAACTCTTTACTATCGTAGGTATGTCGATGACATTTTTATCATTTTTGAAAATTCTGGCCAGGCTTGCCAATTTCTTCATTATTTGAATAGTAGGCACAGGAGTATAAAGTTTGTAGTAGATCATTAGAAAGATCATAAACTTTCCTTTTTGGGCCATTTTAATCAGTAATAATAATGATAATTTCAAATGTGAAATTTGCCGTAAAAAAAGACACTCACAGGCTTGTATTTAAAGAATACTCGACTAAAATATTATTTCATCATACCTATAAAATATATAAAACATACGCAGTGTTACATAAATAATTTAACAACAACGAGAATGTTTATGTAAGAATGACTTTCCTATTTCTGTCATTGACATAATATCTCGAAGTGTTAATACACCAAAAATATCTGAAGTAACTAAGTATCCTGTAGATAACAGTTTGTCATATATGGGTAAGCCCCTAGTGGCACAGCAGTATATCTGCGGACTTACAACACTAGAATCCGGGTTTGGATACCCGCTGTGGGCAGAGAACAGATAGCCCACTGTGTAGCTTTGTGCTTAATTACAAACAAGCAATATATGGGTAAATATCCAATAATTATTAAAAACCAGTTAAAGAATATTATTAAAAGGATGTATCCACAAATATAGTTGAGATATGTATTTAAAACCTTATTGACACCTACAATCTTTTTTTTTTTTTTGCTTTAATGACCGAATTTCTACTTTACAATTATAATGTGCTGTTTATAAATTTACTTGAGCTTCCTGTCAGCAAGGCTACGTCGGTTGTACTAAAAGAGAACTGATAACACTAGTAGAGCATGGGCGCCCGTAGGAAGGGTCAAGGGCGTCACTTGACCCCCCCCCCCCTGGATTTTCATAAAGAAAAATTACTAGATATGTAAAATTAGTCTTCTATCTTATTGGAAAATCATAAGGTATTTATAATTACGGGAGTATTAACAATAATATGATTAGTATCTAAATTATTTTTATTTCTCGTTGATACAGTAATCTAGAAGATATTTTAAGCGAATCATAGTTTTATATTTATTCAGCCCGTGTCAGATAAAATGGCGACTTCCAGTCTTCCATAAGAGAAGACTATTTCGATTTCATAACTTTTTCAAACTTGAGTTACTTGACCCTCCCCTAATTTTTTTTTCTGCAGGCGCCCTTGTAGTAGACAAACATGTTCACTTAAGATCCCTCTTAAATCCAGTGTACTTAAACATGCCTAATAGAACGTGATATTGTTGTGCAGTCTTATTTGTTTAAGATCTTATTTACAGCCAATGACGAATGAACAAAGCTTCTGTGTAAAAAAGAGCTTGCTCATTCAAAATCTGAGATTAACGTTAAGGAAAGTGCTACTAAATTGTGTAAAAGTAAATATCAAAAACACGGCAACACCGAAAAACATCACTGATACGGACGTTTCGGAATTTCCTTAACTTCCATCATCGGTGTTAATATCTAAAAAAAATAGTTCATAATATTCGAACTATAAAAAAAAACAAACAAAAAAACAATAGCAGTGCGCAAATTTTCGTATTCAATCAAAATCTTAGAAAGAAGAGATTTAAACGGCAACAATATATTAGAATGTAGTGCAAAACGTGCGCCATACACATGTTTAATAAATAACATTGTTAAGAGAAACTATTATAAAGAAAGGCTTAAATATAAGTATAAACACTATATCTTTAAAATAATAATAAATATAAATATAATTAAAACTTACTCAATTAAGTGGTTAAAGATTTTCAGTGACATGAATGTAATAAACATTATTTAACGTAACATGTTTGAATGACATGACAACATTCACTGAGTGGTCACAAGTAAATAGACACCTAATTTTTCGTCATTTAACTGATTTATGCTAACTAATTTGTGTTCACAGAGCACTATATAAATGAAAATGGTCCGCAACACTAATTATCTTGTGCTAC
>NW_013667515.1:16630-49567 GCF_000517525.1 Limulus polyphemus
GTCACACTACTAAAGACACCCAAAAGTGGCAGGAAGAAAATGGTATCGAGAAGTTGCCCTGACCGAGCTAGTCTCCTGACATGAACCCCATCGAAACCTCCGGGCCATACTCGACCGGCAAGTCAAGAAACAACCAAAAAAACCAACTTTGAAGAGCGATCTACTCCAAGTTTTGAAGCAAGAGTGGGCGAAAATCCCACAATCTAAAATTGACGAGATGAATCTCACAATGCCCCAAATGACCAACAAAACCCACGAAGCGAAAGGAAGATCTACTAGATATTAATTAAATTATAAATATATCAATTCATGTGAATATGACTGAAAATTTTTATTTTTTCTGAAAAGGTGGTGTCTATTTACTAGTGACCACGCTGTGTACATTTTACTACTCACACAATACATGACTATGGGTTTAAATTGTCCTAAAAGGGTGATATCAGACAATAATTTTAACTTATACTTTACTAATTTGACTTTATAAAATATTTTACATCATCAATAAAACTTTTATTATGCAATAACACTTTTACTAATTTGACTTTATACAACAAAATATTTTACACATGTTACTTTATCTCACACGAGTTTTTACAAAGGTGGACTTTCACATATGTATATACTTATCATTATTTTAACAACTGTCTGTAGGATTTTAACAAATATACTGTGACAGTACTTCTACAAGTCATCAACGTCTAGATTTAATTATGTTAAAATCATCATTTTACATATTTCAAGATCTGTACTAAAAATAATATATGACTGACTTACTACTTATCTGTCCATTTTCTATATAACCATTGATCACTGGTAAACACATTATCTAAACGTACACAAATCTTATTAAACTATGGAATACATTTCTAAACCGCTCATAGCTTCTTTCAAACAATGTTCTGTACGACACTTAATGTTTCACAAATCATACATAACCAATAATCGTACTACAACTAAATATAATAAGTGAACGACTTACAGATTACTATTATTTAAAATATCAGAACTTTCAGATTGTCTAACACTAAGACACTAATAGGAAATTGCTCGCATGCATTCTGGACACAGACTTTTATGAATTACGAAGGTCAGACACAAACAGTGTGGACACTGACGTCAAGACAAGTGGTTGCTAGAAAGCTGTGACGTTGTCACACAAACTGTGTGGGGCTGTGAGATATTTCAACTTAACAACTCCATGACCTTTGTTTATTAGTCACATTGAAAAGAACATTACATGTTCCCTTCTACATGTTTCAAAACTTTATGTACTGTAAAACTTAAATCTTTTTCAAAGACATAAAAGAACATCACTGGCATTATATTTATTCGATTATTTCACTTTATACATAAGTTACAAAACAGTATTCTGTAATTATATACAAAACTCACGTTCGTCATAGTGACCAAAAACTGTCAGAATGTTTCAGTTCACTTAGAATAAAATGGAAGTTATATTCTACTTAAATGTGTGAAATTTATGATATATATTAAAATAAAAGTTAATTATAACACAATGTCTTTATCTACGTATTTACAATACATTTAATGTTATTAAAGTAAAAGTCAATTATAATATTGTTACGACAGCGGAAGTCACGTGACGCTGCTGGCGCATTGGCGCTGGTGGCGTGTGCGAGGAGTTTCTCGAATGATCGTGAATTTTCTAGTTTGTTCGGGACGCCCTCTTTTTTAGTATATAAGCGCGGCAAAAGAAGGGCAGAGATGTGCAGATAAATTGAAGATAGAGATAATTGAGTGAAGTGAGCAGTAGGCACCGTAAATAAAGTGTGTGAATCATAGTGATTTATAGCATGTGTTATAATGGTTGTTAAGTTTAAAGTGACTGTGGAAATTCTGTGTATTACAAAGTTGTATCGAAAAAGAATAAACTAGCTTTAATTAAGAAAGGACTTGTATCGCTGTAGTTCCTTGGAAAGAATTTATACCGGAAATTAACAAAGGAGAAGATACGTAACAATATATTGTCGCTATCTATGTATTTATAATATATTTAAAATAGATGGTTCACTTTACAAAACTATAAATATGTAGTGACACATATCAGTTAAATAAATTTTTTGTATTTAATTCAATTGTACATTTTAAAATGTAATTATAGTAATAGCCTTAGCATGGCTATATAACAGTAGCCATATAGAAATATAACAGTAGTAGAAAGCAAGGACGACCACTAATGATAGCATGACTAAAGACTTATATACTTCGGCTAATGATCCAGAAGGATCATGCAGTATAGAAGACATTCGTAAATTTGAACATCAATCTAAATGTTCAAATACATGTAGTATATTCGGAAAACTTTAATCTATCTATGGTATCATGCTCACCATTTCGACCCTATAACGTCAATTAAAGGTTCCCTCGGAGTAAAATATTACTGTTCAGAATGTAACAAATCATTTGAACAATTAAATGAATATTATTGTTCAGAGTACTGTAACGTTTGTTATAGTAATGAATGCTCGAAAGGTCACTCCATAGCTTGTTCCAAATGTAACATATTTTGTAAATATGTAAAATGTTACAACTGACATAAATCAATGAATGGTAGACAAACGAAATCTTCATGTGATAATTTTTACCAGTGTGAAAATTGTTTTGTCATTATTGACAGAAAGAAATGTAATCCTGAATTTCATCGTTGTGGTGAATTCATATGTGCAGGATGTAAATTTTGTCTTAAATAATCATTTATGTTTTCTCCAGGACAAAGATGTCAAACATCCATCAAATAAATACTTATTTTTTGATTTTGAAACAGATCAGGAAACTGGAATTCACGAGGTAAACTACTGTAGGGTTCATAACTTTAATGGTAAGGAAATAGTTTTCAAAGGATATAATTATTGTGACGAATTCTGTAAATTCTTATTTTCAAAGGAACATAAGAATTATACAGCTACAGCACATAATATGAAAGGCTTTGACAGGCACTATATTTTAAACAATCTTATTTGTCAAAGGATAAAACCCGAGATTATTGTAAACGGCAGAACAATTTTGATTATGACTGTCAAAAGTCCCAGAATAATAATAATTGACATTTACAGTTTTATACCTGTCTTTATCATTGTTTACAAAAAATTGGATTAGAAGAATTGCAAAAAGAATATTTTAAGTCCAATTAGGAATATCGAAGACCTATACTAGATGCCAATTTTTATTCTGCCAACACCATGTCAGCACCCTTAAGACAAAAGTTCCTGGATTGGCATTGTCAGCGACAAGAAAAAGAGAACATCTTTGTCTTCCAAGAAGAGATGTGTAGGTAAGAAAAAATAACACTATCAGTGTTGATTCGTATTAAATGTTTTTCGTTGTTCTCTTGAAATATTCATTGAAAGTGATATTTATCATTCTTTATTTTTTCTTTAGATACTGCCGATCAGATGTAGACATACTTCGACTGTGTTGTCTGCAATTCAGGGAAGAGTTTCTCGCAACCTGTGATGTAGTTCCCTTCAGATACACGACCATTGCTTCTGTATATATGGCTGTGTACAGAAGCAAATTTAATCCACCACGGTCGATAGCTCTCATACCTAATCACATATACTTTACAACCAACAACTACAGCTAAGTTAGTATCCAATGGTTTGATTATGTATAAAAATCAGAGGGGGTTAAGATCCAACATGCACTAAACAGTGGTGAAAAATATATCCTAAATTATAGAGTAGATAGTTTCTGTATGGAACAAACACGATCTATGGGATTTCCGGATGGTTGTAATAAATGTTACGACTCTGACACAAATAATGTAGTTTTAAATAGATCCATGTGGTTTATAAGAAATCATATAATTGAAAGACATAAACAACTGGAAGCATTAGGATACAAAGTCGTAACAATATGGGAGCATGAATTTAAGAAAATTAAGACTAATGACACAAATTTAATAAATTTCCTTGGGGACCACACAGTAGTTTCTCACCTGGATGTAGAAGACTCCTTCTATGGAGGAATAGTTAATGCGAGAAGACTTTTATGCAATGTAAAAGGAGAAAAGTCAAGTATGTAGATTTCACATCTCTGTATCCATGGGCTAACAAGTATTATAACTAAAATTTTTCTAGCTTAAATATATATTTTGGATATATTAAATGTAAAGCTCTAGCACCGAGGAAACTTTATCATCCAGTATTACGGTGTAACATTTCCATTATGTAAATCATGTGTGGAATCTAGAACACTGCCACCAAGTGATCACATCAATGGCCAGGGATCTTTCATCAGTACCTGGGTCACTGAAGAAGTAAAGAAAGCAGTTGTATGTGGATGCCATGTAATAAATATTTCTGAGATTTATCATTTCCCTGTAAAATCTAAAGATCTCTTAGAGAATTACATTGATAAATTTCTTAAAATATAGCAAGAAAGTTCTGGTTGGCCCTCACACTGCATAACACCTGAGGCAAAACAATATTACGTTGATGAATATAAGGGAAATGAAATAGTGTAATTGACCTCTGAAAATATTGTTTTTAATCCAGGAAAAAGGTCAGTTGCAAAATTATGTCATAGTTCTTTTTGGGGACATTGAGGTATGTCTGAGGACAAACCACAACTTACCTATGTAACATCTGTTAAAGAATACTGTCCATTAATGAACGATAACATCAAAATAATAATAGATGTTACTTTGGTTAATGAAGAAGTAATAGCTCTTCATTGGAAGCATAAATATGAATATCTGACCCAAAATGAAGGAAAGCTATGGTGTAAGATTAGAGTGTTTACCCTCAATTTTATCAACAGTGAAAAATCGAACTTTTCATCAATGAAATGTAAGATAATCAATATTCAAACATTTTCAGCATCCTATAACTGTGACTAATCATAATATGATTTGTAGATGCACACCATTTACTACAAAGAATAAAAGAAGAATTATCATCCAGTTTACACTTAACGACACACCCTTCCAGACTTTAACATCTTTCTATATGGATACTGATTTTCATCTTATGGAACTAAATCCTCACTATGGTCTATGGACTGAAAATAGGACATGTGCAGGGCCTTGGGGGCTGTTCCCAAGTGTGCTCAGACCTGATCTATATAAGGTGAGTCCCACTTCATTTATTTCTAATTAGAGTTAGAGATGGATAACCATCTTCTACACCCTTTAACATGTTTGGTGTCAGGTCTGACAAGAAGTGGTAAATCACAGTTTGTAGGAAAATTTTAACTTATCATCGTGAAATAATTTTCCTAGTCCTGAAAAGATCATATGGCTTTATGGTGAATTTCAATAACGGTATACAAAAATAATGCAAAACATTCCCAGCATTCAATTTGCTGAAGATTTAGCTGAAAATTCTCATGATTATTTACGGTCTGATGAATGAAATCTTTTGATTATTGATGATCTTATGAGTGAAAGGGGAAAAGATAAGCTAGTGTCTCAACATTTTACACGTGGAAGTCACCATGTGAACTTATCGGTGTTTTATATTGTACAGAATCTATTTCATCAAGGCAGAGAAATGCGTAATATTAGTTCAAATTCTCAATATATCATTTTGTTCAAGAATGTCAGAGACAAATCTCAGTTGAATGTTTTAGTGAGACAAATGTTTCCATTATATATCAAATATTGTGAAGAAGCTTATCAAGATGCAAGAAACAACCATTCTCATCGCTTTGAAATCGCAAACGCCTGAACAGATCCGTTTGAGGACTGGACTTTTTCCTGAAGATAAAGTTATAGTGTACATACCAAAGTAAAATAAAACAGTTGTTTAATTGATTATATACTCATTTATTATCATGGCTGTAATAATGGTAGAACTAGAAGGATTTGATTTGAAGGATGGATCATATGTAATTAAAAAACTTGCATCCAACTGTTTAGTCACTGGATATATAAACGTATATTTGTTTAAACAACCGTTTTCGAGTAAAAAATTTCATATGTTGATCGTCGTCAGTGTAATTGGGTGACACGGCACATTCATAACATTCCATGTAAATCTGGTAATATCGACTATCCATACCTGTGGAGTGTGGCTAACTTGTTGAGAGAGAGAGAACTTCACAATCATTTATACAAGCCGAGATACTGGGAAGTCTGTTGAAAATTCTTTGTTACAATTTGGAATTGTTTGGATGCCCCAAGGTTAATCAACTTCGAAAATCGACTCTGTCATGTCCGTTTCATATTAACAATTATTATCACTGTAGTATGAAGAAAGTTGATGTTATGTCTAAACGGATGTATAAATAAACATATTTATATGTTGTACTTACAATATCTTTTCATTTATTCATCATAACACTTAGAAATAAACAACTTCAATAAGTGCTCCTCGCATTACCTAAAGCAACACATAAACTGATTAAAGGAACAATTGCTGGAGCTAAAAATGAATTTATCTTGAGTATTTGTGAATGTGCTTTAAATGTTTTAATGGGTAACATTCCCATGACGAACAATACAAAGGCAGAAACTTAGATGATACACATCATTATTGACTGTGAAGAAAATATCAATTAAACAGAAAAGAGACTTGCTAATATAGAAAGGATGGTTTTTACCATTACTCATAGCACCGATACTTTCATTATTTGGTTTGGCAGGACGAGCTATTGCTAAAGCTGCTGGAATCTAAAAATATGGCCAAATGAATGGTTCTCGTTCCTGAAGAACTGGTATATGCTCTTTATCAATCCAAAGTTTATGAAAGGCCTGTACATAAAATATTAAACTCTATAGATAACAAGATGAATTCTATCATGTAAAATGATACATTACACCTGAATGATAAAGCAAAGATGATAAACCAATTGCAACAATGTCATCATACCTTTCATTCACAAGCCATGGAACCCATTAAAATTATAATGGAATTGCCGACTCGTGAAAACTTAGAGATCGTCGAAAGTATTCCTCAGAAATATAAAAATAAATCTGAAATTCTCCTAAACTTGATGCGTTCCAGTGGGGATCTAATGTGGCATTATTAGTAGAAGATCCATCCCAAACAGAGAAGTTCTACATAATAAAAAGAAGAAACAGAAAGGTCCAGTGTTCAGAATATCCAAAGCTAAGAGACGAATAACATCGACTCCAGACTTTTTCGACAAGTAATCATGACTCTTCTACAACATGAAAAGTATTGTCAGTGTACGAAGTCTGAGTTAGACTTATTTTCTCTCCCTCCCACACAAACAGTGGTTGAAGAAGGTCAGTGGACTTAATATTATTCTCTATCTTCAGTGACCGACAGAGAATCTATCAAGTTTTCTATATTGGGATCAGGAGATGAATATCTAAATCTGGCACAATCATATCTTCATGTAAAGGCAAAGATTGTCAAGCCTGATGGAACCAATATAAAAAAGGATGAAGATACTTCTGCATCTGTCAACTTTTTACTTCATTCCAAGCCTTCTTATTTGAACGCCAAATCACTGGTAAATTAGGTTTCGCATATCCCTTTAAAGCCCTTGGAGTTTCGAAAATGTACTCTAGTAAGGGCTTTAATTTAAAATTTCCAGCAGTATTACCACTCACAGTAGAGTCAAACGATCTTTCAAAGCCTTGAACCCTGATGCACACTTCTCTTCCCTAAAAATAAATGTTTTATCTGGCATGCATTTCCAGATCAGTCCTGTTTCATCCACATTGAAGACTTG
Organism: Limulus polyphemus; assembly: GCF_000517525.1. Lineage (NCBI taxonomy): Eukaryota > Metazoa > Arthropoda > Merostomata > Xiphosura > Limulidae > Limulus > Limulus polyphemus. The sequence continues at coordinate 24,296 of NW_013667515.1, forward strand.
TTCTGGACTGTAACCCCATTCATCAATATTTTTTTTAGTTCACCAGGGTATTTTCGTGCAGCTTCTACATTAGTACTGGCAGCTTCACCACTTAGTTTTATGTTGTGCATGTTAAAGCACTTCCTGAGCCTATCAAATCACCATTTACTTGCCAGGAATGGTTTTTCTTCAGAACTACCACTTTATTCAGTCACCAAATCATCATACAAGCTTTTTATCTTAGCTTGTGTAACCATCGTGCTTAATGACACATTAGTTGGATTTGGTCCTCAATCCACACACTCAGGTGCTTTTTCATATTAATCATCACTTCACTTCCATGAAAATACAATGCATGAGCACTTAGAGGTGTATCTACTTTAGCACTTGCCTTGATTTTTTCTTTATTATCACATATATTTCCCACTGCAGAGGTAGCAAGCCCTACAGTTTTAGCAATAGAGCTAAGTTTTTGGCATCAAACCTCCTCAGAACATCAAGTTTCACATTAATAGTAAATCCTTTCCGTGCTTGCACTTGAACCTAATGGCCTCTTTCCAGACATATTGAATAAGGGTAATACACTGCAGAGTCTTGGAAAATGATGCAACGAACAACTGGTGACGATCGTAATAAAAGCGTTTGCTGATATGAAGTGTGCAACCTACGTCCCTGACACTTGGAAATGTTCTCTACATTTCTAAAAAAAATACGATTTTTGGCCAAATTGGTTTTTCTTTTTTCGCGTTTTGTGTTTCAAATTTTTATATATTTACCTCAAAATTCAGTAAGGGCGAATTTACGGTTCGTCCCCCTAATTTATTGGTCACGCTATATAATTTCCATATGGACGAAATTTCATAACCGGAACGCCCGTAACACGAGGGCAGACTGTATTTAGTGTTGGGTGATCAATGAAAATGGAAAGGTTTTATTTGATAAAGAGTTCGTAACCTGTGGTTCCGGAGTCGAGAATTTTAAAGTTCTCTAGAAGTATGGGGTGGTCGTTATTCTCACTGTGCAGTCAGACACAAAACTGGGGTGGATTACTAGGCTTACATCTGCTTCTTGCTGAATTTCCCATGTGGTCGTGAGCACATATTTGTAGGTAGATGTGTCGTCATTTTAAACAGATCTGATTATGTCTCCAAAATGAAAGCATTTTAAATGAAAGAACGAAGTTTAAACCCCTCGATAATGATTGGCTTAAACTTACTCTCAAGCGCGAGGAAAAGCTTCAACCTACTTTAAGATATTTTAAAAATTGTAAACTCATCTCTGACATCACAGAACGTTATCCTACAGGTTCCCGCTCTGGTTTTATATATGGCTTAACGAAAATACACAAAAATGGTTTACCCCTCAGATCTATTCTGTCTACTCTTGGTCCTCACGCCTAAAAACTTTATAAATATCTTGTATAGCATTAAGCTCACTAACTAAGAACGAATTTACAGTTAAAGATTTTTTTTCCTTTGCTCAAGAGATATCTAACTTTCCTAATGCAGACCAGTTCGTTATGGCCAGCTTTGCTATTCAGTCCTTATTCACTAACATCCCACTCGAGGAAACAATTAAAATAATTTGTAAACAGTTATTCCCTTCCAAAAATGCTCTGCAATATAACTTCAACCAACAAAAATCCAAACAGCTTCTTATATTGGCCCTCAAAGACAATCACTTCGTTTTCAAGGGTATCTTTATGACTAGCTAGACCGAGTGGCGACAGGATCACCTCTAAGTCCGACCCTTGCACATATTTGTCTATGTTATTACGCACGTCAATGGCTGGATAATTGCACCCTGTATTACAAACCAGTGTTATATAGAAGGTACGTTGATGATATTTTTCAACTCTTTCACAACATTGATCACACCAAGAAGTTTTTAGAATACCTAAACTCACAACATTCATATACAAACTTTACATGTGAGCTGGAAGGAAACAATAACTTAACATTTTTTAGACGTTCAAATGAACAAAATAAACTACTTCTTTGTCACATCTTACCGTAAGAAAACATTTACTGGCTTATACACTCGTTTTGACAGTTTCATATCAGTCTCTTTCAAATATAACCTTGTTCTAAATCATCTAAACAGAGTGTGTAATATATGTTCGGACTACTTCTGTCTTCACTCAAAAATGTCAAAAATTCATAACATATTACAAAATTATGGGTATCCTCTTAATTACTTACACTCTATCACACAAAAAGTTTTAACAAATGAAACAGAACCTACCAAAAAGTTACACACTGTCTCAAAATATTCACTAGTTCTTATCATTTCTTTCATTGGCAAACAAAGTTTTAAACTCAAATATCAAATTTAAAAACAATCAAACATACTATCCACAAATTAAGCTACCTTTAGTAGTATTTACGTCAACATTTTGAATTAAAAATATGTTTAAAACAAAAGACACTCTACCCATTCCTATTCACTCGTGGGTCTAAACTTTTGATTGAATACGAAAACTCGATCACTGCTATTGTTTTTTGTAGTTCGAATATTATGAACTATTTTTTTTTAGATATTAACACCGATGATGGAATTTAAGGCAATTCCGAAACGTCCGTATTAGTGATGTTTTTCGGTGTTGCCGTGTTTTTGATATTTACTTTTTACGCAATTTAGTAGTACTTGCCTTAACGTTAATCTCAGATTTTGAATGAGCAAGCTCTTTTTTACACAGAAGCTTTGTTCATTCGTCATTGGCTGTAAATAAGATCTTAAACAAATAAGATTGCACAACAATATCACGTTCTATTAGGCATGTTAAAGTACACTGGATTTAATAGGGATCTTAAGTTAACATGTTTCTCTACTAGTATTATCAGTTTTCTTTTAGTAGAACCAACGTAGCCTCGATGACCATTTTATGTTAGATTATATACTGTTTAAAATTAATTTGTATTAATTAGAGAATCTATAATAATAAAAGAGCCTGACTCTCTCTGTGTGTGACCGCCATAGCTTCAAGAAGAAAGAATCCAGAGACCTGAAACTTTTTACGCCTACTAAGGAGACTCTGAGGATATGCACCTGGGTATTATTTTTTACATTTGACTCAAAACCTTTTAGCAAATTGTTTGTCCTATAGCCCTTAAGCCCCATAATTCTGCTTCCCGAAGGAAGAAAAATACAAATCTGAGAATTCAAAAATGAACTGAACTAAGTTTGGGAAACGGTAACAAAGAATGGGGATAAAAATATGAATCAGAGAGTATTGGAGAATACAGATAATGAAAAGAATTGAAATAAAAGCACAGGAGGAAAAAACCGAATCTGACAAGTTACATTAAAACTATTTGCTTTTAAAAGGAGTTCGGAAAATTTCAACAGACAAATCAACTAAAGATTTGGTGCAGTGGGGTAGATATAGAAGTAATTAAGATAACGGAGACACTTGACTGGTACATTGAGGCCTCTGTGAACCATAAGGGGACTTTAGAGTTCCGCAGCGGAGCGTGGGTATTTTACGCTAGCATAAAAAGAAATGTCAATCATAAATTCTCCAAAATATTAATATTCCTCAAAAATATTTATTGATGAGTATGTTTGTCATTTCACCGTATATTTACTTTGAAACTTACTTGACGTTGGAGCATTCCAATCATCCCATTCCAGCTTCCATTCTTAAAGGAACTTCCCCACTTATGGTCTTCGGGTATATGAACGCTGTACCTTAAATATCGATACATTGGAACAATAAAAGGAAATTAATGTATGGAAACAAATTCTTTAAGACATTTTATGCACTTGCATATCGTCCTAACATAAACTAAATGCGAGTCAAATGAGTTGTGATTGAAATTAAACACTAGCTGACATATAAAGATAATTAATTACTGGATACCATGAGAGAGCTAGAAGCGAAATTAAAGTGATCATTTTAAAATAAGCTATTTGAATTAACCCTACCAAACTAATTTACAGCCTTGATGCTGTTGAAACTTTGTAGAACTAGTCTAAAGTTCATTTGCAACTAAGAACTATAAATTCAACTGTGAACTACAAATGAAAAAATACTAAGATTTATTTCTAATTTTCTCGTCGATTCTAAATGTTTTGAAACTTAATGCCTTTTTGCATATCCTGCAGTCTAATTGCTAGCTCTAATTTGAGACCATAATCAGCCAAGTGGGGTTGTACGTGCAAATTGTAAGGTCAGTTCTTTGTCAGTTCCCAAGGTCTATCGATTGTACATTTTCTTAAATATTTTGTTGTATTCGAAAAAACAACAACAACAACAACAAAACAACAACCAATGTTACATCAGACAACCTGGCAGACCTGTTTTCAAACAGTCACTGTGGTGCTAATGTGGTCTTCACCTGACGTTCATATGTCGAAATCAACTGTATTAATTTGGAATGATACCTGTGTGGTTTTGATATTGCAGATATGTTTAAAAAGGAGTTGCTGTGGTGTTGATGTCTTCTATATCCCAACATGAAAAGGTTGTATTTATTTTTCGCCGTATCTATTTTCCAACAAATATTTTGAGGATGTAACTCATCCAACACTAGTTATAGAATATCCATCTTTCACTTTTTTTTGCAATACAAAATTACATTCAATACATTCTTGCTTTTCAATGTATTTTTCTCATTGTACAATTTTCATTCTACGTTATTTAATATAATTTGATCTATACTTATTTTGTTGAAAAACTATAGGCAGTTGTTACTAATAAATCCATTTTTACCATGTAATAATATTAAGCGCATATATATCTTCTCGTAACAACAGCTTCTACACATTTTTGTAGCCACTTAAGATGGCTGGTCATCTATAAGACTAATAGATTTAACTTTTAAATATAATTATTTGTTAATCTTACGTATTCATCCTGAAGCGAAGTCCAATTGAAAAAACCAACACTGCGCATAAGCCTTTTACGTATGGCATTCATCAATTACTCCCCATTGTGGGAACCACAAAATTGCTCTATGAAGTGAATAAAAATCACTTGGCTAATATATTGGTATATGTATGTACGAGACCTTCGATGTTACACTCTGAAACAATTGGTTAACTCTGACACTAGCAAAGTTTTACCATTTGATAGTCAGCATTGTATTACTGTTGCTTTTCGTATAATAGATATTCAAAATGTTGTAAAACTTGTCCAAAATGAGTTTGTATAAAACCTTGATATTTGTGGGGAGGAGGAAAGATATTCATTATTTCTTAAAGTCCGAATCACTAACTGGAGTATTGACTTTATATTAAAACAGAAATATGATTTGCCTCTTTAGAAATAAAACTTTTTATTTTATCTAGTTATTTATGCTTTATTGAGTATTTCAGCTGTTATTTTTCTGGACGTGCACGCTGAATGCTCCTGTAAAAGATTAGTATCTGAAACGCTGAGCAGATTTTTTGTAAAGAGATTCACTATCCTCCAAACACATCGAAGGGAACAGTATATATATATATATATATGTATATATAAATATATACAGCTAATCTTGTAAGTTGAGCAGGCAATTTCAACCAAAACAAATTTTACATCCATATACTAGTATTACATGATTATATTTATGATAAAAATGTATTTTATTTTCAACGTTTGGAAATTTATGTTTAAAATGTGAAGCCTAAGTTGTATTGTTATAACTAATATGAATTCTTATGATAACTAGGATGTAAGTAGAAAGACTTATGTTACTAATTTTTACAAAGATTACAAATTAACCTCAGTATCTAAATTCCTTAATATAGAAAAAAATCTACGGTTACTCGGTAATGCAGAATAAGCATTCCATTATGAATCATTCAGAGATATACCCGTTGGGAAACTGAAGCATGCTTATTTTTTCAAACATTTCTTGTAAAGTTGCACAAAGAGTTATCTGCGTATTACCATCCCTAATTTTGAACTGATAGAGTAGATAAAATATCATCCACTACCTACTCTTAGGCTACTCTATCTGACCATATGAATAGGGTTTCACTGTCATTCTTATTGCACACCAACGGCCGGAAAGAACAGAGCCAGTTTTTGTGATAATGGGTTACGAACCCCGAACCATTAAATTTACAGTCCAAAACACAAGCTCTAAGACTGAAGTACAGAATGTACATTTTCTGGAGCAAAATAGGAAACATTAAGGCGTTTGTGGGCCCCTCGACGTATACTTTTAGTGTATTTAGAATGCTTGGAAACTTGTATGCAACGTTGATGACTTCTGCAATGTAAGCCACACATTCTAACACTGAATCAACCATTTTGGAAGAAGACAGAAGCTAAATTAAGGTGTATCATTCAATAACACTGCAACCAGCATTAATTGATTTCAAAGGAGGGTAATCAGGGAAACTACTTACAAAAGAACAAGTGAACGAGATCAGTAAATTTTGAGTAAATAAACTAGCCTAAAATACTGATTAACCACTAGAAAAACATTCCTACTTTCCACTAATAGCATGATGTATAGCTTTGATATGTTCGAATTATCTAGCATTAAGTCATTTCCTTGGGCGTTTCCCAAATCTAGCATTGTGAATTCTTTCACAAGTGGCACAAAGAGGAGTAGTAGTCGACAGTAAAGCCCTCCACAAGCTTAGCACTTAGTTCTTCTGCAATTTGATGCAATTTTGCCATATTTTTGACATTTCAAGTAAAAAATCTGAGAATCTTTCAAATCTAATTGAAACAGCAATCGTTCCTTCAGAGGTTATGACTCTGTTCCAATTGTTAGCATACTTTCAATTTTCTGAATGATTCACCCAACATATAAAATTTCTTGACCTTGATGGATAAGCCGTCTTGAAATTATTCAACTGAAATATCGACAGAGATGTCTAGTATCTTCCCACAGCATTGAGTGAAGGGGGAGTGAGCTGAAGCAATCTACTTCTCAAGTCTTGTCCAGTTTATTATTTATTGGAAGCTTCAGAGTCAGAGACTTTGAAGGCAGTTCTCCAACTTACAAGCTTTTGTGCTTGAATTAGTGCTTTTCTGAGAATTGTATGAAAAGTCTGAACTCATCAGAAAGTATTCAAACTACAACTTGTTTGTATAAACATAACTGTACTAGAAGTAACAGAAAGGACTTTAGACTGAAGAAAATGAGGCAAAATGACTATGAGAGGTCTTACAGTATTTTTCTCCTCTCATGGCAGTCATACTTCTTTGTCTGATCAATAGGTTAGAAGTAGAGCACTTACAACAGAAATGCTGATAAGAATCCCTTTTGCTACGGACCCAAAGCTTGAAAAATTAACTTAAAGGAACCATTCCCAGACATAAACTATCTAAAAGTGTAAAATATACTTTTCAAAACCGACAGCAACAACATGTTGCGTAAAAAAACCTCCAAAAGAATTAATAACAAGCCCTGGTGCTACTAAGTGCAAGGTAGAATCCTATAGTTGGCATGACACCCAGAAAAAAATATTAGTAAAGGAAGCTAATACTTATCAATAAAGTATAACAGACGAGTTGTCAGTACAAAAGTTGATAGAAAATTAGAGGAGCCTAATGGAGACTGACCTTAACAGTAGATGCCAAACCTAGTTTAGCATATGCTATATAATACTAAGTCATAAGTCTATATCCAAAATACTGAGAACTTTTCTTTCAAGTTGGGGTTATCAAATGTGAGCCCAGATTTACTGTGTTAAGTCATGATGAGCAAGTATCCTTGTATGTGGATTTGACAGAAGATATGTTTGCTTCTTGGTAAGCGGTTCCTACATAACCGACATCTTCATTTGATTAATGATGACGAGAAACCCACTTGAAGTAAAAATGTATTGCAGAGACGGCTGGTTTGGGTATTAAAAAGTTTAATTAAAATAATGTGTAAGAACAACGTTTCGCCTTCTCAGGTCATCTTCAGGTTAACAAAGTCTTTGTTAAAGTAGATTAATCAGTTTAACTCTATGAATCTCTTGCTGCATATCAAACTTGTTTATAAACGTTTTTTATAATTTCCATTAAGTGCTTTTTAATGTTATTAATATATCTATACCAATAAAGACAGAGATGATCTATCTCTATCATATTAATTGTTGATAAGCAAACTTCCAAGAACAGCCAACACTTTTAACGTTAAGTTAAAAATTAGTTAAATCCTTTCCATACCGAGATGGCACATAGGATCCAGTGCTAAGTTTAAAGTGACCTGACCTCCTGTGTCCTTAAGGGAATTCCAAGATCAGGAGTCACGTAGGCGTTTGTTAATCCAGTGCTAAACTCTGGCTTATTTGGCAGATAATTCTGATCTCGACAATTTACCATCGTCCAAACAACTAGACAATTTGTAACTTGTTGCATATCCTTGTATAGTATATATATTAAAACACACAAGCTTTGAATACGCATTCTTAAAAGAAAGGTTTTGGTTTTAAACACCAAAAACATCATGATAAATAAACATTCGACGATTCTAACAGATGCAAATACAAGACCACTTAGCAAGTGAAACTAACTTGCAAATAAATATGCATTGTTTATTTTCCAGTATTTATTAGTAGAAATAGCAATATCTTAAATAAACAAAATTCAGTATGAGAAGATATCAAAACCATTAGTGCATAACACCACTAAGAACATAATGCTTATAGATGACTGTCAGATGGGAAACTTACTTAAAAGATACTATTTAGTTTAAAATTTTTACTTTTATATACAAACGTATTCATTTTATATAAAAATATTTATACCTGCATGCAATTATTTGCATTATTTAAAACCTTCAAAAACTTCCTGAGCACAATTATCTCTTTTTAACGCAACGAGTAAGCGTAAAAAACTGAAATTCGATACAAAATCTCTGATTATAAGGAGGAAACATTGGTATCTTAACAATTTATGAAACAATTGTTATGAATGTTACAAAACGCGAAAAACTATATAAAAGATATATATAAACCTACTGATGAAGTTTCTAGCATGCACTAATATTGTATACTGCCTAGTTGTTTACAATAATATACAAAATATACAAAATAATATACAAAAACACCAAATGTTCATACAAACCAAAATTGTAGTGAAACAGACAGCATGTTTAAGAGATTAGCCATTGGTCCACACAGTTCGACGTTTTCACCTTTTTCATGAACATGAACGAACGGTAGTAGCTGCAATAACAAAATATTTTATGGATTTTTAGAAACTTATTCCTATCATTTTCAAGGTGTGTATATGATACACAGATGTGGATACATGAAATTGGTAGCTGGCGTCTTTCATACTAAATTGTAGAGACAAAACTGCAATTTCTATGCTAAAGCATACATATTATCTTATTGATTATTTGAATTTAGGTAGTAATCTTGTAAAAATAATGAACCCATAAAACTTCAGGTTCTCAGGAAAACTCTGGAATTTATTGGTGATTCCGTAAAAAAAAAATATATATATTACGTACTGTACATTTCAATATGTTAAAAGGTGATCGTTTAATAATTTAAGCTAGAGCATTAAGAAACTCAATGCAAAACACTTAAACTTTTACCTCACTGATAGGCCGATCCAATTTGTAGAAGGTCCTTGAAAATCGTGAAACGCAATTTTGAATTTTTTTAGATAACTGTTACTTATATAATGGCGGTATGTATGCAACAAATACTAGGTGTCTTATACAGGTAAAGGCACCATCATATATCCCATAAAGCGGCTTGTGTTTGTATGTCTGCTTGTTTGTTTGTCCGTGACAAACATTTTCCAGCCTCAGGATCTCTGATCAATATGACATTTTCAAATTTTATAGCGTATGCTCCAAAGGGATTCTAACACCATTATTTTATTAATGTGCTCGTTTTTACAAGTCTGAAATCCATTTTAATTATCCCTCTACGTGAAGCCAACAAAATGCTGCGCCTGACGGGGGTACATTTACTAGTTTCTATATAACGACAACTCTATATGGAAATTATAAACTATTCACTCGTTTTTATTTGAATATCTAAGACACATTTGATATTGAATAATGACAAACTGCTTATGGACATTAATTTGCTAATTGAGCTTTGCTCATCACTACTACATTATACGGAAAGTTATTTAAATTTTTTTACGATATCAATCTTAGAGCCTCTATTCCTCTGTCTATCATATACTTTTGTTTAGTTATGGTTGTTTCTCCAAGAACATCTGTTGTGTCTTTATATATGCGAATGTGTGTCTATATATATAAATATAGTAGATCTGCGACTAATTAAAAAATTTATACGAACTTCCAACTTCACAAAAGTTGCAAACTAAACATAGCTTTTAAAATTGAGGCATATAAAAAACTTTCAAATAAGTAAAGAAAGGGCATTTAACTGATACTCTTGTAAGCAACTCCTTAATCAAATAGGCAAATAAAGGCGTTATGCTATTTACTTGTTGCTTTTAATGAAAAGCTATAACTGGCATGATGTGTCAAACCAGAATGTGTAGATTTACTATATTCAAATATTAAATTCAATGAATATGAGTTTTTTTATATGTACAAGCCTAGTATACACAACAAGTAATTTTTAAGGTAAATTATTACTCACCGCAGCCACCCGAAAGATAAATATATTAAAACCCACCAGTTCTGGAAATAAGATGGAGTATTTTAATTTTGGTGCGTTTCCTGATAAAAAGTGTTTTTCATACATTCCCACTGCTTCCTGAAACTGTTATAGATAATTATAGATACGAACTGCTTAATATTGATAAAGGTAGTGAAAAAATTATGTTTCACCTGTTTCTAAAAACTAATGTTTTTTTATTTCTTATTTTATTTATTTATCTGCAACTGTTTTCACGACATTTTACATCTAACTTGTTGTTGCATATTTGCTTGTTTGTTAATTACCGGTATAAATTCTTTCCGAGGAACTTCAGCGATACAAGTCCCTTCTTGATTAAACCAGTTTATTCTTTCTTGATACAAACTTGATTAAACCAGTTTATTCTTTCTTGAAACAAATTTTTAGTACACAGTAATTCCACATTCAGTACGTTTCTCGTCACTTTAAACTTAACAACTTTTATAACACGCTATAAATCACAGCGATTCACAATCTCGATAAGTTTGCTCTCGACGAGTGCAAAACACACACTAGCCCGAAACTCACCGTGACTACTGTTGGCTCTATCATACATTCATTCAACATCACCTCTAGCTTTTCTCGCCAGGCTTATTGATCACACTCGAGCTTCCCAAATAATTCAAGAAACACAGTCATGCATGCGCTAGCAGAGTCACGTAACTTCCGCTGTCGTAACATTGTTTTCAACGTCATTTTATACATTGAATTTGAGTATTTCTTGATTTTCACGGTTTTCATTATTTTTATGGAACGTTTACCACTTTGTATTTAAGTCAGTGACAATTTCGTGCATTTGTAGAGGCCTTTACAAACAATAATAAATACCCATTTATACTCATGACTACTGGCGTATGAATATGATCCGTTATAATTTTACATTTTGTCCACATATGGCCTAATACAGTTTTATGCGTTGACAGAGCACGAAAGTTAGAAAATTTTATTGTATCACATTAGTAGGTTGGTTATAGGATTATATTAAATCATACAGTTTTATTCTTACGTTTTAGTACTGTACCAATGGGAATTATGCTCCCATTATTCGTAAGTCTTTTGGAACACAATGAAAAAATTATGAACAGGTATTTTCGCCAAATTGAAATTGTACTACTATTCGTGATACTCGAGAGTGAACACTAAGAAATTCGCTTATAGCATTGGTTGACAATAATCGTGACAGTCAGAATTTAAAATATAATTATTTTGCCAATTCTCAAAATAAAAGGCTTTTACTTATACTTCTTAATAGTATAAATATATACTGTTTTGTTGTTGGGCTTCGGATTCTTCTACAGTAGGTGTTTGTGACTTGTTGACGATAAATCCAACGATAAATGAACAGTACGCACTTCACTTGTTTTCAAAATATAACATATACATATATATTCGGAACAGGTTAAACGTATGTGCAACAAATTCTTTACACCATAGATATTACAGGCATATCATAAACGCTATATATAGATAGTTTTATTCTTCTTGTCAAAAGTCCACTTAGGCCTATTCAATTGCTTTAGAATTTCAGTTGACAAACCGAACGATCTTCTCTATTACTATCGCACTAGTATTCTGTGTGTGATTTACTTACAATTGTGGCGCGAGTTACCGTAATCGTTTGGTCTTCTTTCTTCTAAATATCCTCTGTTCCTTTTCTCAAAGTGTACTCAGGCTGATTTAATTACTTTAGAACCACGTTTTGACGGAATAAATTCTGCTTCTTATCACTTTTTCTACTGTTAGTCTTACTTTAACATATTAAACGTTAGGCCTAAAACTTCTATAGTAGTTAACTTTAGCCGAACTTTTCCTTGGCTGTAACTTTATTCTCTTCTGCTATTGTCTGTCTGCTGTTTCCACTCGTCTCACACTATTTATATCTTTATCATTTAATCGTCAGCCCGTCTTCTATAAATCTCTATATTCTCGACGTCAATATATAACACGCAACGTTCGATAGTCTCAACATCATTGAATTATAAACACAACTTCCGACAATCGTCTGCTTTTAACTCTTATTATAACAAAAACTAAACAATACTAACATATTCACTCACAAAATAAATTAATCAATAATATCTAAACTAAACACTGATTTATATCATGACACGATTTCGATAACTTTGGACTAACTATTAATCAAAGGTAAATGAAAATGATCTTTCTAGCGTAGATCTATAACTATTTGAGTAAATGCCACATTATTATGCATTTTTGCTTCTTACATAGGAAAATGCTATTGTTCTCGAGACATAATTATGATGCCAAAACATTTGCTTCTTTAAAGTCTATTTAGTAAAAATGTATATTAACACGAACATCAAACAGACATGTATACAAAAAACAGAATATTGTCTGTTTTTATATATACTAGTAAGACGCACCAGGTGTGGCATATATTCCGTTAGCTTCACATGTATGGGAGGACGGCATGCATTATTCATATGCACTAATACAGTAGCAAAGAGGGAAAGCTTAAATGGCTGACACACTTGTAAAAATGAGAAAAATGAATAAACTAGGGATATGACGGATTTATTATGCCTTTATCATAAAACCAGGACGTTTTGCACGTCCCGAAAACTTTTCTCGGGACACTGAGACAAACTACAAAAAAACGGGACTGTCCCGGCAAAATAGGGTAGTCTGGTCACCCTGTGAAGTAATGATAAGCACCCTCTAACAAACAAGTATGAAACATCTAAATTAAACTATTACAAATGTAGCTTACAAAAGTATCAATGTTTTATAAAAAGTATCGCCTTCCCTTAGTACTGTGACGGATTTATTTTAATATCGATGTTGGTTTAAATTAAATTTATATTTAGAAATGTACATAGCTTATACTGTTAAATATGTATTCCGCAACTCCCGCCTATTCTCTAAAGTTTTAGAAGATTCTCGAGTGTAAGAATCAACAATACATGTTTGTACATAAACGCTAGTGTAGCGTGTTAGTATTGTTACGTAAGGTGAAGTTTCGAGAAACTCTCCACACGCGTATAAATATAACCAACGCGACGCACCTAAAACAGTATATATTATTGGTTTACTATAGTTGGTTTGCTTCGGAAGCTATAACTGTGATTGTTATAACGCTTATTAATCTGGAAACTTAAGATATATGACCAGGAACATTTATAAACTTCGAACATTACGAAACATTTAACTTTGGTGGATTTACATCTGACATTAGTACTTTTACGAAAACATTACCCAACTTTATTGGTGGGAAAAACACGGCATGTGATCAATGAAGACCACAGAGTTAGCTAGCTCCCTATTAAGTGAATTGTACTTACGTCAACTCGAAATTAACTTGCTCATCGTGCACTCTCGATAAGATATTAAGGAAATTCCAGACTAGAAAGAATAATTCATATTGCTTGTAAGTTTGTAAAAAGTTTGTATATAAATCATTGTTTGTAATAACTATTTGTAAATTGTGTTATTGGTTGTATATTAAAATATATTTGTATTAAAAAAGAATACTGTGTGTATCAATCTTGTTGGCAAATATAATAAATTGGATACATATCAGCATTTATTTAACTACTAAATCCAAAGTACAATTTAACTCAGTGTTAGGCTGTTTGAAATTGTATTAGGTAACAAGGGGTTATAGAATTCCGCTGAGGCACATTACAATAAAATCTGAAACTTTCAAAGTGATCAGAGGTAGGAAAGTTGTAATATCATCGTCACGGACAAGTGAGAAAAACATACATACATAAGTAGCTGTATAGTTCGTTTTCTCTAAGCATAATTCCCAAGGAGCTACATGTAAATATGTCTCATTTGGTGACCATGGTTAAAAATCGTATATTCAAAGTCAGTCGTATAATTTATTTAGCACCCTTATTGCGGAGTCAATCTCATTGGGTATATACTTCATAAAAACTATTTTTCGCTCCTAATTAACAATATGGCCGCTTTACTGGATATCAACATGTTTAGTTTTATCCACATCAGAGTACTTATGTCATTACTGGCTACCATTACAAACAGTACATAAGAAATTAATAGCTCTTTATGAGATATAAATAATCACAGATTCGTCTAAGGTTTGCTCGAATATTAAGAAAATGTTCAATGTCAGCAGAAACTACGAATAGCAAATACTGATATGTTGTAGATTTCAAAGGTTTTTTGGCGTATACATGACTGAAAGTAAATACAGAAACACACCGATGATACATATACGTGAGTCGTAAACAAGTGCAACTAAATGGTCAATTTATCATTAATTCAACACATTATTACACAAAAGAAAAGCGAAAAAAGCTTTACAATCTATTAATATTTTGTACTTGCTTAAACAGAACACTAAACCTTGTTTGCTACCACAAGTTTATCACTTTATGATTGTGAAATATTGTTTTATATGCACTGTATTACTTCTCACTATCCAGTCATTTATTTCTCATTTGATCTTCTCAGTTTCCATATAAGGCCATACAGCTTTAATAATCAGGCCAAGTCATGACTGTGATTGTTCCATCGGCTCATATTCCCTTTGAGGTATCGTTTCATCATATTTCTCAAATCTTTAGGATTACTGTCTTGCTGGAAAATGAATTTATGCCAAACAAGTCTTGTTCCTGAAGAAATAATATGTATTCACTGCATCAATTAAAAAAAATATAGTTCTTGTTATATTTAAGTTAGACTAAAGACGTTTAAATGAGAGGTGTTGAAGGGTTACTTAATGAATCCTGCATGTGGAGGACAAAAACAGATTGAATTATTATTATTATCTTATATATATATAATTACTTGGCATCTAACCTTAGGTCCCCCGTGGAGTGGCATATGGGTTGGCGTTTGTATCTGATTCCCCCTATGTTAGTTTCCCCCGGAGGCCCCAAAGTCTTTTCCGTCTGTTTAACAGGCACGTAAGCTAGTATTATATTATATATTTATAGACAGAAAATAATTTTGAAGAAAGGCATTGAAAGCTTACTCAGTAAGCATTGAACATAAAGATAGCAATCTAATTATGTTTTGTTATTTTTTATCATTAATATACCCGTTATGAAATTCAAGGTTTCAGAAGACGTCTCCCCAAAATATTTAACTTGTTTAGTGGTCAATTCTAGTGATGTAAATTACCCAAGAATTCACCTTCAGAAATACGACTCTCTTGCTGGTTCGTGAGAATAGTTCCTCATTATTAAGTTTTCAAGATGTGCACACAGTTGTTAACACAGAATGATAAAATTCAAATTTAAGAAAACGATAAAGAATTATCTACGAAGCTCGATAGAATAAAAAATACTGATAGGACAGGATATTATTACAACAAGAATTAGGGATAGGAAAATTGCTTTGATGCCTTTTTCAAGCAGTAGGCATGTAAGGGAAATTTTAAGTACTGGTAAATGAAAACATTATTGGATTGCGATCCTTTCAGTTCTACTGTCATTTATTGTTTACAAATATTCTTTAATGTTATATGACTTAGTGATAGATGGAAGGTTCACGGAATAAGAAAGTAAAGCAAACTAATGTATGTATGTGAGGGTGACGGGAAAGGTTAGTGGGTAGAGTGGAGGCTATAGGAAAACCTTATCCCAGAAACTTTCATTTTCTTGTTTAACCATTACCGCTAGAGGTACTGTAAGTAGATCTAAACTAACTCTTTCTTTATATCAATGAAATAAGTATTAAGTCCATTCGTAATTCGAACTTATTTTTTAGAAATGTTAAGTAACCAAATGCACCTGTTATCACGACATTACATTCATGAAGAGTATCGTTTTTGGTCAGGTCAATAGTTTATTAAACCAAGGTCTTTGTACATACGGTTAGTGAAATGACCTGTGCAACCTATACTGTAATATTAACAATTGTACGCTTGCATAATGTAAACTAATTAATTTACTTTACTGTGAGTTTGTTTAATTATGAAATAAAATCGATGGGAATCTTAATGATTGATTCTTTAGAAGCAGAAACATCATATATCAACTACTATTAAATCTCTACCATCTTCTACTTCACTCAGCTACTCGCATTGAATTTAATGACTACTTTCATTTATACATTGGAGCCTAATGTTAAAGTATTAATACTATCTGGTAGTATACATCTTTTATTATCACCCAGGCTTAATGCTTATTAACATGAATATAATATATTTCATGCTTTTTGCTTCTTATTAGATTCACAATTTTATATATATTTCTTTCTGATCAAATAAACATTTTTTATATTCCACGAATGTAATTCTATGTTTAACAACACATTTCTTTACACCTTTAGACTTCTTATAGATTCTATCATAGTATATTTTTAAAGCATACGTTTTAGACGTAAACCCTACTAATTCGGTCATTAATTTTGTATTATTCCCATCTCTTATTTTATCCAAAACTTTTGTATAC
Source organism: Limulus polyphemus (assembly GCF_000517525.1). Classification (NCBI taxonomy): domain Eukaryota; kingdom Metazoa; phylum Arthropoda; class Merostomata; order Xiphosura; family Limulidae; genus Limulus; species Limulus polyphemus. Next base: position 41,209 of record NW_013667515.1, read on the forward strand.
TGACGGAATACTATAAGAAGTATCGTTTGGATAGTTTGAAGTATCAAATAAATTAATGTTTTATTTCATATCGCTATAGAGGTCCTCTGTCTTTAATTCATAAATATATGAATCAGTGTCTTCATATGTAGCTATATTGCAAACCATGGTGTCTGTCGAGCGTTCGTCTGTCTCCTGTTTTCGGCGACCGCTTCCTGCACACGCAGGCAAAACTCAATATTCACTTTTAAAATCTCGGGAGAACAGGCATGAATAATAATGGCTGGAGACGGCTTAAATGGGTAATGAAGAAAAACTTTAATATAAGTTTAACATGACAGCAAATGTACAACGTTTCGACAAGGTTTTGTCATCATCAGGTATGAATAGGCATGAATAATGTTGATGTCAAATTTTATTTCGGAAGCAGGATATTCTACAATAAATTATTAGGAATTATTGCACTATCATTTACATTTCATAATTTGACCTAAATTAAAGAATAAAAATGTAGATTGTTATTATTATTGTTGAACGGCTGTTAGCTTGACTGAAATACTCAATAATTACTTTTCGCTGTGGGTGGTATAAGTGAAACCAAGAGTGCAACACAATTAGCCTTTTTAAAGTCCATGAAATAATTCAAAATGATAGATCAACTTAAACCTTTTCAGTCACTGGGGACGGGAACTTTTGCTTGTGGCATAATATTTTAAAGTCATCCCATACTTTTGTTTCATGTATTCGTAGTGGAAATCGTACATTAATGTTTTCAAAAGATCTAGAATATATCAACATAAATCTTGTTTTCTAATATTATCCACAGTCTTTTCAAATAAAGAATTGTTTAAAAATTAGTAAAAATCTTGTTTCAAAATTATTAGTAGCTCTGAATCTAATTTGTATATCTAGCTCAATATATTTCTTAAACCAATCAGGCTGTTTGAACTCCAACACTCTATGAATTTTCTTTAGTTTCATTCCTAATGAAAATTATTGTTTCAGATTTTTATAATGAAACATATAATTATTATTATCGTATAAACTTGTCATTAATTTTATCTACTTAGTTGATATTCTGTTTTCTCGTGCTATGGGCATATCTGAATGGCAGTAATGTAGTTCTTTGGATGTTCTGAATATGCTTCTAAAATATATCCTAGTTCAGAATCATCACTTAATTTTATTACATGAATATTTGTATCACTCAACTTAAATTCACTATAAGGTAAATATTGACTCAATACCCATCCATATACGTTATTACCATGTGGATAAGCTAAATACATAGATTGTTTATTACGATCATAATCTGTCATGTAATTATTATTTGCTTTGCTATATACATCTACGAATACCATTCTCGAGCAATAACATCATTTCGTATTAATTCAATAATTCTAACTTAACATCAGTCATTTTTATCATTGCATCCCATGATAATCCAGGTGCTGTGTAATACCAAACAAGCTCTAAGATATATGTTTTCGAACAAACATTTCTGAAGTTTTCGAAAATATCTGCTAATAACAAAACATCAATCCTTACATAAGGATTAGAATGTTATTTCATGTTTTGTATATTAAACATATTCTAAGCGTTTTGTGTATTTTTGTAGTCTTCATTTGAAATATCACATTATTTCAGTGTGCTGTAAAATGTTTCTTTTGGTGGCAATTGTGTTTCATTACATTTGTGAAATGAATCAGTATAATCATAAAGATAAACCCATTTTCTTATTAAAGGTAGAGTTTATCTTCTGGAAAATACTACTTTGTATTTTTGAACTGATCTTTTTTGAGATTATTTGAATGTCTATCTAAACTATTAGCCATGAGCTTAAACGAATCTAATAATCTTAGTTTCATAAATCCATTTTTTAATAAATGAAATGTTGTTGTTTGGAATTACATCAATTTCTTTGTCATCCTAACTAAATTCTTTGATAAACGGATGACTATCATATCTGCTTACATTATGAATAGACAGTTATATGAATGAAGGATTTCTAAACAATAGATTACAACTTTCGTGTGCATGTTTTCGATATTTTCCAGTTAAATTATCATGATCGTGAACTTTCTTTTCATTACCTATTGGCTTATCACAAATATGACAAATATCATTATTTCTAAATTCAACTTTTTCTTCATCAGTTAAATCACCAATTATCTCAATATCATTATATAACATTTCTATTTCTTGAACATCTTCTTTAAATATTTACATGACTTTAGTTTGTGAAATTGGTTCTTTACAAACTAAGAGATCTTTATAATGTCCATGAACATACTTGAAAAAGTAACAAAACTCATACGTTCATGTTTTTGATAAGCATTTTTATAGAATTCAGAGAGGTATAAATTTTTCTTATTAAGCATTCAAAATCTGCATATATAATAAAAGGAGCTCTTAGTGATTTTTAATGTTTTTAAATTTTATGCCTTAATTTTTAAATGCCATTTTAATTTTAACAGCTTCATGTGTTTTACAGCCTTCTTCGTGTTTCTTTAATCTATTTTCTGAATAAAAATACTGCACACACCTGTCACACAGATATAGTTTTCTTGCATGCTTTGTCACTTAAATCTTTATTAATCTAGATAAATTTTTGATAAGACAATAATGTCTTGGTATTATCTTATACATATAAAAGGTTAACATGTCGCTCTCATTTATTTTGAATTATACTTAATCGATAAAAATTACATTTTTCATCATAACTGTAGATATTTACTGATAGCATATTCATCTTCTTTTAAAATTTTGGAGTATCATTTATAGCAACTGGGGAATTAATTCTCTGAGTGCTTCTTTGATATCTTTCAATTTTTCTGGCTTATCGTAATTTAACTTTTTTCTGTCTTTTAATCTACTGGATGCAAATATACTGATATACAATACACGAAAAAATTTTCATTTTTAATGTTTATCGCACCTTTTGCATCTTGTTTCTTTTTAGGTAATTTGATATATGATGAGCCTCTTATTGATTAGAAGTTCTAAACCGATTATCCTTTCTAAGGTCCATCCATATCCTCTTGCATTAAACACAGTTATTTCTTTTAAATGTTTGTCAACAACATCTGTGTAACAATCTTCCCAATCAGCCGACCTTAGAATTATTTCAATTTTAGTTTTGAATGAAAATTATTTTGTTTTTTCTTGCCTTTGATAAAGACAAACAATTTAATGTTAACTTTTAAATTCTTTTTTGACTTAACTCATCAGTTTTATGAAGAACAATATTTTCTATATTAAACAACAGGTTAAACAATGTGTTTTAATGGTTAATTAGAGGATTTATGCTCTATATTTTCGATATGAGATTTCTTAGGTGGTTTATAATATTTTCAACATGTATATTTTAATTGTTTCTCCCTAAGCATCTTCGGTTTAGCAATTAAATAATTTTGAAAGTTATATTCTCTATGAAATGTTTTTCTTTTTTTTCATTTCGGTTAGATAGATTATTAATCATTTATATTAATATTGTGATATAAATTATATCCTTATTGTTTGGCAAACATTTTCAACCATTTTAAACTTTTAGATTCTATTTTCTGGACGTAATACTTTCTTATGTCATTCATTATAATTTAGTTTATAATATTTTTCACATTCATCACAAATTTAATTTTTTTCCTGCCTAGGTTTCTTCGGTTTAACAATTAAATCTTTATGAAACTTATATTCTCAACCAAATATTTATCTTTCATTCATATCGACAAGAAGCTATATAAAATCGTTTATTTGTTTCTTATCAATAAGAAACTTTATTAAATCACCACTTTTAAGTTCAAAATATCCATTTTTCCTTTAGCAAACTCTTTCAGCTACTTGAAGGTTATTGATTGCTTCATTTATATAGAGTGAACCTTTCATTAATATAATTCTACAGAAGTTTTTTGTTCTTCAAAATATAGTTTAACAACTTTCAATCCACATTCACATTCTACTTTTTCATATCTTTTATTTTTAGTTGCATGATAATGATAACTAACTCATTTTTTACATTTAAAATTATATCTATTAAATTTGTTTCTATGGAACTCATCAAGAGCTTTCTCTTCCATACACGTATGCTCTCCAGTGGCACAGTGGTGTGTCTAATGACTTGTAACGCTATAAACCGGATTTCGATACCCGTGGTTGGTATCCGATAACCCATTCTGTAGGTTTGTACTTAACTTCAAACAAACCAAATCTTACACATACTGAATTTTTTTACGTGTTTATTTCATCTCCTTCTATGAAGCGAACTTTCCTTATGCTTCACTAAATGTGTTTTAGCAGTTTGATTTCCATTAATTAGTTGCATGATACTGAACACTAACACATTTTTTACACCAAGACATAACACTATATTTGGTTTGATTATTTTTATTAAACATATTGAGGTATTTTTCATCTTTAAAGACTATACATTTTTTGCTTTCCTCCATTTAATACGAAAGTGTTTTATTAATATATTATGTGCAGAATGTTATTAAATAAATGGAGAAGTGTAGAGCTCTGTTGTAAATTAAAAAAATGGGTAGTTTCGATGATATATGTGGTTATTGTTATAACCTAATCAAGAAACCTTATTCTAAAGTAAAATTTATAATAATATACTTTAATAATAAAATAAAGATACCATCGATAAGAGACGTGTTTCATCATCTTGTATCTTTTGTAAGGTTAAACATAGATTATTCATTTTTTGTTAAAAAGATCTATGATTATTTACATGTTGAAATTGAAATAAATTAATAATTAAATCAGATAAAAAAGGAACTATAGAAAAAAATTTATTGACTACTATGAGAAGTTAAATCCTACAGAATGTCAGGATAGTTATAAAATGTTTTACTTAGATCCATTAATCGGAAAAAGCACACAGTGATAATAAATATATGAGTTACTGAACCCCGTTAACTCACAACCACCATTAAGCAGGACCCCTATTTTCACCTAACAAAAGGGACCCTAAATATTTTACCATACAATAAATCAGGTTAATAAAAAAGTTTCTAAAATAAATGGAGAGACGTCAAGATATAAAAATCGGCGTTTTCATTTTTAACAATAAGAGTCTATGCTTTATTTTATATTAAAATGATGGTTCTTGGTTTAAAGCTGAAGATATAGCCAAAGTATTAGAATGTGAAAATCCTACTCAGGCTATTTATGTCAGTGTTGATGGTAAAAATAAACAACTGCCAAGAAATATACTGAGCGAGCCAAAGACTTCTTTGATACACAATCTCACACTATCTTTATTAATGATAGTGGGTTGTACCAATTAATATTTAGAATAAAAATGTACCTAAGTTCTAAGGCCCGGCATGGCCAGGTGGATAAGGCGCTCGACTCGCAATCTGAGGGTCGCGGGTTCGAATCCGCATCCCACCAAACATGCTCGCCCTTTCAACCGTGGGGGTGTTATAATGTGACGGTCAATCCCACTATTCGTTGGTAAAAGAGTAGCCCAAGAGTTGGCAGTGGGTGGTGATGACTAGCTGCCCTACCTCTAGTCTTACACTGCTAAATTAGGGACGGCTAGCGCAGATAACCCTCGTGTAGCTTTGCGCGAAATTCCAAAACAAACAAACAAGATTTCTAGAATACCATTTCAAAACCGATTTAAGAAAATTAGGGCCTCTCAGATATTATTTGCAACGTTATCCTACTAATTAAATCTATCTGGATATCCAATCATTTCACAACTATTTTATCACTCTTATTCTAATTATTTGTTTAATTTTTATAAACTTCATCTTTCTTATCGTATTTAGCTTATTCTGATTCATAGAAACTTCCTGTTTTATCAATTAGATCTTTGATTTTATAAGTTATAGGATTTGTTTGTAAAATTTCAGTTATAATGAATATCTCCTTGGTAAGGTTGGAGAGGTATCTTTTTGGAATGTTCTTTTATATGTTGAAATTATAACCTTATCACTAACTTTATATCTAGTAGTATAACTTTTTTTTACATTAAATAGATTATTATATACTTTACTTTCAGTTTCTTCTTTATCTGCTTCAGCTGGAGTTATCTTAATTTATCTTTGGTATTAAATAGTATAATTATTTGTCAACTCATCTAAAACATCAATCTATTTCCTTGTAGTAAAATATTTCTACATTTTAGTTTTCAAAGATTCATTTAATCTGAGCTTTAGCATTGCTTTCAGTTGTAAATGTTTTGTTCATTAAATAATATTTTAGTTTGATTATCAATGAATTTTGTTCCTTTATTAGTTTCAATTTTTTCGGTTTACTCTGTTTTAAAATGTCTTTGAATGCTTTTGTTATTTCTTCTCTCATCTTAACTTTAATTGGGACAGCCGAAGCATATTTAATAAAAATATCTATAATTGTTAAAATATAATTTGTGTTAATATTGTAATATTTAAATTGTCACATATCAACTAAATCTGCTTGCCATTGATCATCAGTATGAGTTTCGAAAACTCTTCTTCTTTTAAATTTATATATAATTGGTTTGTGTTTTGTATATTCGTCCTGCTTATTTAAAAATTATATTATTTCTTTTTGAAGTAGCTGAGTCTTTTTTTAATTCTTGTATACCACTGAAACCTCTTTCTGGATCACAAAAGAAACATTTAATACTATTTTTCTTCAAATTCAGACTTTTTGCTCTACAAACTCTTTAACAATAGGTCTTCCATTCTTTGAAAAAGATTTTTGAATGTTGGTTGTTTCAGTTTTTGTTTTACACCTTAAACAGCACTGTTACGCCCCCAGTCGTTAGTTGATTTTCCGCAAATTCTTTCCGACTAAACTTTAGCGACACAAGTCCTTTCTTAAATAAAACTGGTTTATTCTTTCCGAATACAACTTTACGATACACTTAATTTCAATAGTCGTTCTATAACAACGCTATAACTCACGTCTCACATGGTCAACAATATTCTCTGCATACATTCAATTACTCATTACCTCCCCGTCGCTTCGTGGCCGGTCTTATATATACAAGAATATAATACATCTAGAAGGATCACAAGATTTAAGGAAAAGACGTGAATGTTCGAGAATGAGGTGGCGTGATACTAGTCACGTGACCTCGATGTAGTAACACTGCCCCTTCCTTAGTATTGTTCGTCCCGAACAATAGCCACTTACATTAAACCAATAACAGTTAACAATAACTTAATTAAATGTACAGAATTACAAACACGAAATTACAATCCAACAAAGTCTCTTAATTTTACGGGACGTATCTTCTTCCGTACTGGTCTCCGTCTCGTTGGCTTCTGCTTCACGTGGGGTTCATCTGCGTTATCAGGAAATGTCCTATCGTCGGTAACAGTCACATCAGTGGCAGTAACTTCATCAAGAGCTTCACCGTTTCCCTTCTCAAAACTGAGTAGAGTTTCTTCTTCGACAGTGGCTTTTTCAGGTGACACTTCTTCAGCAGCGTCATTTGTTCCTTTGTTCACTTCAGCCAACTGAAATATCCTGGACCGTGATAACGCTAAAGCCTGTTGGCATGCGGCACTTTGGTTTACCTCGCCGACCACATTTTATCCAGAAAGTCACGTCTGAGAGACGATCCACTATGTCATATGGGCCTTCCCATGGAGAAGACAACTTAGATGACTTCCCTTTGGTCTTCCTGGGATTATACAACCACATCTTGTCTCCTGTTTCAAAGCTGACCAGTAGATCTCTTATCATAACATAGCTTTATGGAATCAGCAGACGTTTTCAAGTTTAAATGCAGTTGATGGTGAATATCATCCGTGTTATCGGAAAGGATAATGTGTCAGAGTTTGTGAAAGTGTTATCGGAAAGGATGGATGATCAGGCAACTCTTCATAAGGGTGGGCGTCCTTTATGCTTGGGTCCCCTTTTTGCACTACATGTACTGCATGTCCTGGAACCATTCTTCCACATCATGCCTCATACCTATCCAATAAAATCTTTGTCGTAGGTGACTCAATGTCTTCCTGATTCCGAGATGTCCTCCTGTTAAATTATCATGGGATTGACGCAGCACAACTTCCCGTAACTTCCTCGGCATAACTGTTTGCCAAGTCGTCACTTTCCCATCTGTAGTTTCCCATCTCCGGACAAGAATACCATTTTCAAGCTTCAAGTGCTCCCATTGCGCCCAATAGTGCTTTGTCATGGGGCTTAGACAAGACACCTTCTCCCAAGCAGGGCGCAAAACACTTGCTTTTAGGAAATCAATCATTGGCTTCAAATCTTGGTCTTTTTCCTGTTCTGCCTTGATATCAATACCTGGTTCAACTTCGTCATCATCAACTTTTTCAGTCGGCTTGACTTCAGCTTGATGGCACCTAATTATCTCAACCTCTCTTTTAACAGGTACCGGAACTTGGCCTTCGTTATTCCCAAAACATCA
>NW_013667515.1:50477-62362 GCF_000517525.1 Limulus polyphemus
TAATCCATCACCACACAAATGTACTTGTTTCCAGCACTGAGCTTTCTTGTGCCCAGGTTTGTTACAGTGCCAACAAAGTCCCTCAAACTTCTCTGAAAGCTGACCTTTTCTGGCCTTGAATCCAGATGATTGTATCAACCTTGGTACCTCTGTGCTGGACTTAACGTAGGATTCAAATTCGAGAGCTCTGGCTATTGCATCCTGCATAGTAGAGGGGTGTGCTTGCTTCATTTGTATCTTAAGTTGTGGACTGTCCAAGGCGTCTATGAACTGATCCCTCAGCAATAACCTGAGGTGATCGGGTGGTGCAGTTGGGTAGGCCTTGTGTGCCATGCTTTCCAAGTCCTGAGCCAGCTCTTGCAGGCTCTCCCCTTTAGCACGGACTCTCGTCCTGAATCTAGCCCTGTAGACTTCTGACTGATTTTGGCTTCTGTACCTGAGTTCTAGAGCCACTACCAGTGCTCTATAGTTGTGCCTGTCATCTGCTGACAACTGTCCAAGTATTTCCAGTGGTTGTCCCTTTAAGCTTATTGCCAGATATACTGCTTTCTGCTCCTCTGTCCATCCATTCATTTCTGCCAGTAGCTTAAATTTGCTCTATATGCTTCCCACAGTGCTTTCTCATCGTATTCTTGTGGCTTCCTTCTCACTCCTATTACTGACATTCATATCTGGGATATGACTTCTAACAGGACTGAAGATGTCTGCATTAGGGTTTAGCTGCGGGGTCTGGAATGGGCTTGCTATTGTCTGGGGCTGATTAAGTCGATGGTTAATGTATTCTCCTTGTGTAAAAGACAATAGATCATCCTTTAATGTATCTAATTCGCTTTTAAATTTATTAATGTTTTCCATATGTACTTCTTGCCACTGTTGTAGTCTCTCTTCTTGTTTATTTTCTTTCTCCTCCAATAGCTGTTGTAATCTCTCTTCTTGTTTATTTTGCTGTTCGAGCTGCCACTGTTGCAGGTTTTCTTGCCACTGCTGTTGTCTCTCTTCTTGTTTCTATTCTTTTCCTCCAACAACTGCTGTAATCTCTCTTCTTGTTTCTATTATTTTCCTCCAACAACTGCTGTAATCTCTCTTGTTTATTTTGTTGTTCGAGCTGCCACTGTTGCAGGTTTTCTTGCCACTGTTGTTGTCTCTCTCCTTGTTTCTTTCCTCGTTCTTCTTGTTTCTTTTCTTTTCCTCCAACAACTGCTGTAATCTCTCTTCTTGTTTGTTTTGCTGTTCGAGCTGCCACTGTTGCAGGTTTTCTTTTCCTCCAACAACTGCTGTAATCTCTCTTGTTTATTTTGTTGTTCGAGCTGCCACTGTTGCAGGCTTTCTTGCCACTGTTGTTGTCTCTCTCCTTGTTTCTTTCCTTGTTCTTCTTGTTTCTTTTCTTTTCCTCCAACAACTGCTGTAATCTCTCTTCTTGTTTGTTTTGCTGTTCGAGCTGCCACTGTTGCAGGTTTTCGTGCAACTGCTGTTGTTTCTCTTCTTGTTTCTTTTCTTTTTCCTCCAACAACTGCTGTAATCTCTCTTCTTGTTTATTTTGTTGTTGAAGCTGCCACTGTTGCACGTTTTCTTGCAACTGCTGTTGTATCTCTTCTTGTTTCTTTTCTTTTTCCTCCAACCACTGCTGTAATTTCTCTTCTCGTTCATCTTGTTTCTTTTGCTGTTCTTGTATTGCTGCCATCAAATCTGCTAAGCTGTAGTTTGATTTGCCGCCTCTCGTTTCCATTTTTTTTATCCCACTTCTGACACCAATTTGTTACGCCTCCAATCGTTAGTTAATTTTCCACAAATTCTTTCCGACTAAACTTTAGCGACACAAGTCCTTTCTTAAATAAAACTGGTTTATTCTTTCCGAATACAACTTTACGATATACATAATTTCAACAGTCGCTCTATAACAACGCTATAACTCACGTCTCACGTGGCCAACAATATTCTCGGCATACGTTCAATTACTCATTACCTCCCCGTCGCTTCGTGGCCGGTCTTATATATACAAGACTACATTATATGTAGAAGGATCACGATATTTAATGAATAGACGTGAATGTTCGAGAGTGACGTGGCCTGATATTAGTCACGTGATCTCGATGTCGTAACAGCACATAACAGACGATATACCAAGGCTGAATGTTTTCTTAACTTTAATAATTGGTTTTATAATTCCTCTAGCAATACTTTCGCTTAAAGTTGGATCTTGACTATCATTCGCATATTCTACAAATTCTTGTTTGATTTATGTAAAAATTATCATGTTTTTTACATGCTTTATACTTTCTGCTAATACCAGTATCACCTCTAGCTAGACGTTTTAGAAGTTTGGTAAAGGGTCCACAGTACTGAAATTCATGTAAATGCATTTCTGGAGGATTAACTTTATCTTGCATCTAGCCAATCTGATCACCTCCTCTCATTTATATCCATTTATGTTTGCTTGTTTAATATAAAGTGTTTTAATGTGTGAATGAAATCTTTTTTTCTTTACACTAATTTCTTCTTGAGTAATATTTTGACATTTAAATAAACTTAGCATTTCTTTGTAAAAGTTATAACACTCTTTATATTATTTTTTCTTAGCAGATATATTTATATACTTATCAATTACCTCAGTGATACCAGCTCCTAAACATAATACTGCTAAAGGAACAATAGTAAACGCTGCTAAACCAGAAGCACTGAATATAGATTTGAAACATACCATAACTATATTAATATCAGGAGAGAATTTATAGCTTTTCCGATATACAAATAATTTCCCCTTTAAATACTTCTTCATTTACTATAGTGATAACTATTTGGGGATAAAATTCCTTCTATATATCTCATTTTACGATCTAATTATAAACCAGAGCAAATCCCCAATTACCCGGCACTTAAAATCCTTTTAGGTAGTATAAGAGGAAATTAATCTATGAGACTTTTTTCATTTCTATCAACTATATTTTTGTACGCCAGCAATACCAAATGTGTATATATACCCGATTAGATTTTATTACTCATAAGGATCTCTATCAGCCTACTCTCAAATTGAAATTATTTTAGGTAGGACTAAAGTAAATTATTCTAGGCATGGTCGAATACATCAATTGAGTCAAGAGATGGCAGAGCTATAAGCTAAAAGTTTGTACTTGATAGAAAAAATATTCATAGCCATTCTGTGAGCCGCTATGCCCGACTGAAATTCATATTCTTCTTTAATAGTTTTTATATATATTTCTTTAAATTCATGAATACTTTTATATCCATCAATTTCTCCAATGATATATTTTATTTCTATATCTTGAATTTGAAAAAGATGAAATAATTATAGTTCCTTCTTTTGTCAATTGAAATTTAATAATAAGCCTGTGATAATTTAATTATTGATGTATTTTTCATTGTTCCTGTGATAAAAAAATCAATTATTTTATTATGCTTCTTTTCAGTTATACACTAATAAAAACAACAATATTTTTTATTCACTGGATCTAAGCTATCAACATTTGGCATATCTTCTAAGTTATTAGAGAATAATGTTTCATTCTTATATTTTTTTACATATTTCTATTAATTTATTTTTCTCATTTTTTCTTACTGATAGATTGTAAGACATCTTCATCTATATCATCAAATATTGTAAAGTTCTCTTGTAATTATACATATTGGCTCACCTATACCTTTTGCACATAGGTAAAGGCCTATTTAAACTTTATAAAAGTTGTTTTGGTTTTAATAACGGATTTTCCAAAATTCAGCTTCGTAGATTTCGAAAATGATATTAATTTTATTCTATTACGTTAGGATTTTTTTACAAATTGGGAATAAATAAATAAACAAACTGAAGAAAAGGGAAGAAAACTGATGTCAAACGAATATGCATTCTCATTCATACTGATTTTTTGTGTGAAATTTACGTCTTTTAGTCTCCAAACTACGTGTTGTGGTTTTTTAGTCTCAAAACTACGCGTTGTGGCCTTTCGTTTATGTATTGCATTGTGACGTTTTGTAAAAATCTGGAGAAAAATGGATATCATATTCAGATTCAGCGTACAGGAATTACTGTAACAAATGTAAACATCTCAAGACAATAAAACCATCCCAGGCCTGTGTTATGATAGTGGAAAATTTGGATTTAAATCAAAAATTTATTTTGACCGAGAACAGAGAGGAAAAAAATACAGCTAACATTTCTAGAGGTGTAGACAACATTCACATTCATTGTAATGTTATCAATAGAATATTATACAGTGATGAGTCTAACAATACTTTATATTCATTTACTACTTCTAATCCACCTGGAATTTAATTAAAATTGAAGAAAGAAATCCAATATATATATACAGATGTTAACAGTTACAATTATATTTGTAGAATAAGGATGAAGATTATAGATCAAAACAATCACCTAGTTCACTTGAGCAAACAGATAGCTGTTTATAGGCTACTCTGAAATGATAATAAATGAATTATAATAAACACCGGTTTATTTGCGAAAGTAGAAAATCTTATGGGAAAGGTATTTTTAACCACTATTTTAAATAAGGTTAAAGACAAGCTTTAGATATATTAGCTAAAAAGTGGAGACTAGCATAGAAGGTAAATTGAGAAATATTCTTAATATAAAGCCTCAATTTCAGAATGGAACAGGATTAAAAAAATATTTAAATTCTAATAAATTTGATATCTAGCAAGTGTACCTAAATGTTATCAAAATTATATAGAAAGTTTTGAATATAAACAACATTGTGAAGATAAGGTAGTTTATCGATGAAAAAGAGGAGGCTAGTTATGTATTCAACGTTAAAAATATACGATAATATATTATAGTCTAGTGGCTATATTTGTTTAGAATTAGAAATTACAAAGCAAGATGGAACTACAATTGGTACTGATAATGAAGCATTAGTTAATGCTGGAAATATCCTTTCAAGAGATTAATTATATTTTGGTAATACTATGATTGAAGAAATTGAATTACCATGTCTAGCACATCATGTAGAAAGATTGATAAATTTTACAAATGACTGTAGTACTAGTGAAGCAAGTGATATGTTTTATTATATATATATACTCCAGAAACTCCACCTAAACAAATCTTAGTATCTGATGATGATGGAAAAAACAACATTAGGTGGAGAAAAAGGTAAGGCTAATATTGATAAATTGGTATCAACTTATAAACATAATGCCTTTTACAATGAAGGTTTTACAAAAAGATGGGTTCTGACAGAAAATATTAATAAAACAAAATTATGGATTCCAATTAGCCATTATTTTGGATTATGTAATGATTATACAAAAATTATTTCAAATATTGATATGAATTTTAGTTTTACAGGAAGTAAGAGTAATGATATGATTTATACAGATATAGGTAATGCAAATTATAAAGTTGTTATTATAAACGATTCTTCGTTATGGTTACCTCATATTCAATTCTATCCCAATCAGTAATTTGAATATAATAGTTTTACTCTAAAACCTGAAAGTGATACTGAAATAAATTGGACTGGTGTAAGAGTTATTGAAAGTAACATTCAGAATAGATTCGGTGACACATATATCATAAATACTACAAGCGATGAAATTAGACACATTTATGTTGTTTTCCAATTTCAAGATAAAGAAAATAATCAAAGCGAAAACGACATCATTTTTAATAATCTTGATATACTAAGAACGTGGGTTACAATTAATAATGATAAATATCCTATTGAAGATTATAGTGCTTTATTTAATGCTGGAGAAATAGATTATTCTGGATATTAGTTAGATTTGTCAGCAACTGGGTTTATAATGATATTAAAAAAATGGGTGTTTAGTAAGCTATACGAATTAGGGAAAAATATATCCAATAATATGTTATAACGTTTCGAATCATGTTTCCTATAATAATGTGGCTAATATGAAGGTTAAGTTCTTTTAGCAACTCAAACAAACTCCAGTGAAGCTATATATATTATTTCTTATTAGTTGAAAAGAGAAAATGAATGTAATAAAAGGTTCGAAACTATGAGAAATCTTTAGTATTAATAAATGATTTTTCGATTTCCATATAGTAATCTATATAAGGAATAATCTTAGGGTCCTATAGGTCCTCCTGAAAACGGTTTTAAATTAACTGATGATGGCAAGTATGATATTGATAATAATCAATTAAAGATTTTAAAGAGGCAACTGATAACAATGACGTTATTAATTTATCGCTGATAAATCGATAATAAATCTCTGAATAATATTCTTAAAAAAAATAAAGATGACTTATATGTACCCAAAGAATTGTTATTAGTCAATGGTAATTTTGATGCTGATAATAAGAGTATTAAGAATGTTTTGAAACCAGAAGAAAATGTTTACACAGTGAACAAAATGTGTGTAGAAATAAATATATAGAGAAGAAAAAGAAAAAAAAGACGAAGATTTTAATAAAATATTAGAAATTAATATAAGTGAATTATAAAGAAAATCGAAAAAGGTAACTGAAAATATAAATTCAAGTATTATTGTTTTTAATTTGAAAAATAATTTATTTGAATTATTTGAATAAATTATTTTAAAAATAATTTATTAATAGGAAATGATGAAAAAAATAATAAAATTATAAATGTTGGTTATCTTTATATAGAGATCGATACTGCCAGTAAACCTTATGTGGATAATATAGCCAGAAAGTTTGATGTAATCTACAAAAAGCATGTAGATATATTGGAAATAATATAAGTGAATTAGAAAAAATATCGAAAAAGACAATGGTATTAACGTTTTCAATATATTAGCTGTGGGAAATTAACAATATTTGAAAAATAATTCATTAATAGAAAACAATGCAAATTATAAATGTCTGTTTGTAATTAAGCACAAAGCTACACAATGGGCTATTTGTGCTCTGCCCACCACGGGTATCGAAACTCGGATTCTATCGTTGTAAGCCCACAGACATTACGCTGTGCCATTGGGGGGGGGCACAAACATACTATAATTATAAATGTCGGTGATTCTTCTGCAGAAAACTATGCTGCAACTCATTCTATGCTTTTGGAATCTTAGTGAATTATAACATTCATATTGGAGGAACAATTAGTTCTAATTTTATGGATGCGAATCTTATAAATTCGAAAATGGTACTCAGAGAAGATATGTTTTAAAATTATTGAAGGATTTCAAAAACGAACGCTAGGTTTTTCTTTTATATTAGAAACTGCTAATAAACAAACAGGAGTATTTGATATTGATGAAAATACTTATTCATTAAAAGTTATTTATAGTATACCTTTTTAAAATGACGAAATTAAGATAAGTCATTTTATTAATAATCTATCCGAGAGTTCACATGTATTTCTAGATATATATATAAGTTCATGAATTACAAGTATAATTTTAGAAATGCTTCAACATTAGTAGATATATAATGTTTCTGACTCACCTCTAAAGAATCAATCACGAAGATTCACATCTTAGGTTAATAAATAAAAAAGTTTCTAAAATAAATGGAAGCACTAAAAAAGTTAAACGCTATTGATCAATATAATATTGGAACTAGAAAACTGAGTGAACCAAACCCAGAAGATAAATACTCTGTTTCAAAACTAAAATGATCGGACATTATAGTGATGATGATATTATAGTAATACACGTATTTATACAAGCTTACAGTTAGTATATATTTGAACCAAACTGGAAAGTTTCAATAAGGACACAACTAGGTGTGGCTATTAGTATTTGTTAGTACCTGAGAAAATGATCATCTATATGTAACATATGTTAATGGCACCAATGGCAGTATAAAACAGTGTTTAAAGTAGTTTGAACAGCATGACAGTATGCACATATTTGGGGATGGGGACAGGTTTCTGGGCAATAAGAACAGTGACCTGAAGTGAAACATAATCACGCTATAATTGCAGATAAACTGCAAAACCAAAGAGGTACGAGCAGGGTGTTTTATCATAGCATAACTTTTATCTCTTTTACCTTATGCATGCTGGCACATAAATCTCGGCTACATTTATTGTGTAAGTTGAATAACTTTTTCCATAATTTTTTTAGTTTCTGAAGTGTCCGCTCAAATTTCAAGTGCCGTAACGGTGCTCAGATGAGCTCCGGCAGCAATATACCCCTCCCTGCTTATTTCCCCTCGGGCGAGTTTAATTCATTCACATACTGCATAAATGTTTTTTAAGAACCTCTTTTTTGTGGATTTAGTACTTACCAGTTTTATTTGAAAACACCGTAAGGATATACTTAAAGGTGGAAATGATGTGTTAAATACAATTTAACAACACTTTTAACTTTAAAATAGTGAATTAATTTTTAGATCGCTTTGTGGAGAAACGTAAATCTTAGTATTGATTCAATCTAAGGAAAAGCAATATTTTCCTATTGAGAAATAATTAAGAATACGTGTTATCAGCTCTTCACGACTGAGCTCAGGGCAAAATTGGATGATAATATATCTAACTATAAATTTATTATTTAAGTTGAGTGTTTCTTAAAGATATATAATATTGACATTCAACTAAGAGCTTATTGTTTTTTGTTTTTTTTTGTCATCAAGTACAAAGCTACACTGTTATCTGTACTCTGCCCACCGCGTGGCTATCGACACCTGATTTTTAGCGTTAAAAGCCCTCAAACCTACCGCTGAGCCTCCCAGGCAATTATATATCTGTGAATTAAAATGGGTTTAATTTAAAGATATGTGTAATTAGCACTAAACTATAAAGCTGTGGCTTAAAATGGGTGTAACTTAAATATATATATATATAAAATTAGTACTGAGCTATAGGTTAAAATGAGTGCTACTTAAATATAACTGTAATTAGCACTGAACTATAGAACTGTGAGTTAAAATGTATGTAATTTAATTATATGCGTAATTAATAATGAGCTATAGGAATCTGGGTTGATTTTTGTTTGTTTCTTTGGTTATTATTAATTGGGTTATCTGTGCTCTACCCACCAGCCAATAATAACATGTAGATAGTGTGACAGATTCATTATTATATATCCATTCTAATATCGATTTCTGCTTGAATTAAATTTATATTTACAAATGTACAGTTAAATATGTATTGCGAAACTCCCGCCTATTCTCTAAAGTTGTAGATGATTGTCGAGTTTAAGAATTAACAATATATGTACGTACATAAACGCTTAATGGTGTTTGTATTGTTATGTGTTACGTATTGCGAATTTAAAAGAGTCCGAAGCCGATATTTTAGTTAATTTACGCTATTTTCCAACAAGATTGACACACACACCATTTTCGTTCTTCACACAAATACGTTTTAATATATATATATACAACAACAATTATTACGAATAATTACCACAAACAAAGTTTTATAAACAACAATTTCACTAATTTATAAACAACATAGAATCTTTTTTCTAGTTCAGAGTCTCCTTCATATCCAGCGAGTTAACTTGAAGTCGATGTACATACAATTGACAAGAAGCTAGCTAGCTTTGTCAGACACTGAATTGTTGGACCGTCGAAGTAGGTCATAAAACCACTAATGTCCGATGATAATTAAGTAATTCTTTCAGAAAGATACTAATGTCCGATGAGAATCTACTGAAGTTCGAAATTTGTAACTGTTCCTGGTCAAATGTCGTAAACTTAGCAAAATCACGATTTACAGCATACACAGTTATAGCAGTTTCCTAGCCAACTTTTAAGCTCTCTCTTTTGGCGCGTCACCTTGGCTGTTTTTATAAGTGCTGGAAAGATATATATCCAACACTATAAGTTACGCACATTTTAAATACAAACTTAATCTAAACAACGTTCATATTAAAAATAAATACAACAACAAATTGATTACATACGTAATCTGAATTTTCTAGAAACTCTCCACATGCCTATAAATATAACCAACGCGACTCGCTAAAAAAAGAGTATCTATTATTGGTTTGCTATAGTTGGTGTGCTATAAACTTCAGAAGATTTAACTGTGATTATTGTAACACTTATCAATCGGAAAACTTCAGATATTTGACCAGGAGCATTTACAAAGTTCGAACATTACAAATCATTCAGCTTCAGTGGATTCTCATCGTACATTAGTATTTCTACGAAGACATTATATAAATTCAACAGTGGAAAAACTCAGCGTGTGTGGCAGAGGACAGGGCCAGCTAGCTTCCCGGCAAATCGTATTTACATCAACTCGCAAAAACACCATCACCAACCGTTGTTCCTTTTACTTAAACACTAGTAGTTAGGTGGTTTTAATGTAGAATATTTTCTTTTGATTAACATAGTTGCAATGCAAGTTAAATATAATAGAGGATAAACTTTTAACTTAAACATGCAAATGGTGCTTTCATGCCGATAGAGTATCTTTTTGACTAAACAGTTGAACTAGATTTTGGATAAAAGATGTTTAGTTCTTACTTTGAGTGTGTAAATAAATGTTAATTAAATATAGGCAAGACTTTTTATTTTGTAATAATCCTAATGTTTAAAATAGTGTGTTTAATCACTAAAACCTACCTCATCAGCAGCAATTTTTAACGATGAGTTGATATTGTAAGGCAGTGCTTTTGGCGCACAGATACATTTGTTGAAGTACTCTTTCATTCTGAAACAAATGAACTGACCAATACCCTTTGTTGAAGTAGTGAAATTCACAAGCTTATATTCTTTATATAGACGAAACGATAAATGATACCTACTTTTTCTTGGTCTAGAATATGTAATCGATAAGTATACTGTTTCCCGAAACTTCTTTACTTAGTCTATACGGAAATAAAAATCGATATCAAAGATTTATTGGGATGTGAATTCAATGTTAATTTATAAATTAGACAAAATATTGAACAAACAAATCACATTTTTGGATAAAGGGGCGTATGATCCCTTATACTATTTTACTGCATAAGTTATATGAGCTCCTAAAATATTCCTCTGGTGGGTCAGAGATAAATATGAGGCCAAATTCCGGGATTCGATTCCCCACAGTGTAAAGAGCATAGATAGCCCATTGTGAATATTTGTACTAGAAATAATACCACAGTTGATGAATATAACTAGTCAAGAGATGTAGTTTCAGTGTTGCAAGAAATAAACATGCTTAACAAAGGTATTACAAAATGGTTTTTGTATGCTAAACCTGTAGCCTCTACTTATCAAAAGATATTTTACTGGGGAAGAGATACCAAATATTTTAAGAAGAGGGTGTTAATACACGATGTTTTACACATATATAACTGTACATATCAGAACGCCCCCCAGTAGCACAGCGGTATGTCTGTGGACTTACAACGCTAGAATCCGGGTTTCGATACCAGTGGTGGGCAGAGCACAGTTAGCCCTTTGTAGGAGCTTTGTGCTTAATTACAAACAAACAAACAAACATATCAGAACTGTGTTTCCGACGTCAAATCATACAATATGTATATATTTTTTAACAACGCTTAAGTTAATCACATTCTATAAAAAAAAACATGTTTCCTAGTCCCATGCTGCCATTAGAAATACTTCCTTTATCGTCGATCACACTCAGTTTTGTGGCCATGATTACACCATTGCCAAACACAAGCAATCTTTATTGTAACAAATTTCTCGAAAGACGACAAGGTCAGTTTTAGACGAAACATCATCGATGTAATAATGTTTGGAGACGGCTTGAATAGGTAATGAAGAAAAACTTTAATATAAGTTTAACATAACAGCAATGTACTCCTCGCATTTTTTATATTTTTTTATTACGTTTCGAAAAGGTTTTGTCATCATCAGGTACAAGTAATTTACACTGACACGGATATATATACATGTATATATATATATACAGTATTGAACAAAGAGGTCACATAACCGGATACTGTTGCAAAACTTAGAAGAGATATCTTGGCCCCCCGGGGTGTTGGTTTAGAGTGGGGCTGTTTTGTTCAATTAAGAT
>NW_013667515.1:62930-70612 GCF_000517525.1 Limulus polyphemus
ATCTTAATTGAACAAAACAGCCCCACTCTAAACCAACACCCCGGGGGGCCAAGATATCTCTTCTAAGTTTTGCAACAGTATCCGGTTATGTGACCTCTTTGTTCAATACTGTATATATATATATACATGTATATATATCCGTGTCAGTGTAAATTACTTGTACCTGATGATGACAAAACCTTTTCGAAACGTATAAAAAAATATAAAAAATGCGAGGAGTACATTGCTGTTATGTTAAACTTATATTAAAGTTTTTCTTCATTACCCGTTTAAGCCGTCTCCAACCATTATTAGTCTCAAAGTGGGTTTCTCGTCATCATGGATATAAGCTTCCAATTTAACTTTTAAGTAGGCTATAAGCATAAAATCCATTGGACCTATAGTGGGACATTACAAGAATCTTGTCGAATGGGATTGTTGTGTTTCTAATTTATTAGGCCACTTTTACCGTAAAAAAAGAGCTCCTTATTTCAAGTTGTGGTTGTAAGCTTGTGAGCCTTTAACTGCAAATCCTTGTTTATTGTCTTGTTAATGATGTCAAGATATATGCACAGCTTTAATGCAATTGTTTTGTTTTGCGGTTGAAGGGTTCTTTGTTTTTACCCATCGTTTTCATTTAGTGGAAAATGCGTTGCTCTATATTAGCTTGGGATGTGGTTTTTGTGTCCGTTACTATTTTAAAAGCTATATAACATAACAGTTTAACATAACAGCAAATGTACGACGTTGATGATGACAAAAACCTTGTCGAAACGTTGTACATGTGCTGTTATGTTAAACTTATATTAAAGTTTTTCTTCATTACCCATTCAAGCCATCTCCAACCATTATTTATGCTCATGGATTCTCATCTGTTATGAGATGCCTCACTTTGCTTACCATAGAAGGGGTTTGTTTGCTTGTTTAAAGTTAAGCACAAAGCTACACAATGGGCTATCTGTGCTCTGCCTATCATGGGTATCGAAACCCGGTTTCTAGCGTTGTAAGTCCGCAGACATTCCGCTGTGCCACTGAGAGGGGGGCGTAGTAGGGGTGCGACATATTATTGGTCTCTTTCTGGAAGGTGTTGGTACCCCAAATTGATCCATATTCCTTTGTTTTCCAACACCATTAAGTACAAGGAATTCCGTATTAGAAATTAAAAATTCCCGATATGAACAAATTATTACGATCTGAGTGTGAATATCTTGCCTTCGGAAAGAATTGTTAAATACTCTTTTCAAAAGTGATCAGTTTTCGACGATATCACTCTCCCTCTCTCTCTACATAATGTCAAAGAAAGTCAAAGTGTAGTTTTGATTTATGGATATCCACAGCGACTTTATATCAGTTGTGCGTAGCAGGTGATTTTATGATTAGGTGGTTGCTGATTAGGATATTCAAAATCGTTTATAACGTATTGAACTCTACGTATTCCTCCATACAAGATGGGCAGATAAATTCATAGATAAGAAATAACGTTTTGTTCATAGATATTACACCGTTAAAATGAAAACAGGCTGCCATTCAGGCACAAAATTACATTTTCTAAAGATGTCTTTCTTTATATCGATGTTAAAACGCATATTTTGCCATTTAATGAATAATAATTTTCTAAAAAACATTGTACTAAAATATCGGTATATTACACTCGTTGGTTTAATAATTTGAATTTGGATTTTAACATATATGTGTTACAAAGAGTTAGGAAACTCGTAGAATATGTTTGTTTAAAGGATTAAAATTCCCTGTTTGAGCTTATGTGCCAACAAGGACTGTCTAAGATATGAAGTAAGATAAAACATGTCTGTGTTTTTATTCTTAAAGATGATTTTGTGTGTGACATTTAAAGGCTGAAAACGTGTAAATTTCAAAAATTTACCATTCTTGACATTTTTAACTCTTTTTAAAAATGGTTCTGTACAATGTTATAATATCAAACTTTTAAATAATCTACCCAGTCCAGCCATTTAAGAAATACCAAAGAGACTGCATTTATACTTTTGTTTAATTACATAGTAATAATTTTATTAAATAATCAATAGTCATTTCGAAAACGGTGTGTATCAATCTTGTTGACAAATATCATAAACTGACTATATGTCGGCATATATTTAAATACTAAATCCAAAGTATAGTTTCACTACTAAATTTAAATTATCAGTTAACTCGGCTTTGGCCTGTTCGAAATTCTAATACGTAACATCACAGACTGCAAAGTGCATCAGGAGATAAGATGTGCTTACATAGATTGCAGAGTGTATGAATAGACAGGCTGTGCCTAATTATCTGATTCGATTGGGCATATACTCTAGTTGCTTTGCGCTAATAAACGCCAAACAACCACCTAACGTTCAACGATGGCCAGTATTCGACTTTCTGTAATTGTACCATACAAAGGACGTTAGAGTAACTGTCGTATGACAGCGTACGACTGATTTAAAAACTACTCATTTTAGACACAAACAGCAAAGCATGGCTTTACAGGATCTAGAGCAAGACTGTGAACAATGTGTTTACTGGAAGCGTGTGATGTCGTCTGATGAGTCGAATTTCACCTTTTTCCGTAAAACATATGGCGAAAATTACATGAGACAAGAGATCTTGTTAGGTTTGTTTCGAGATGGTATGGTGGTATGAGTAAATATTTCGTGGGAGGGGTTTGGAATTGTTATTCCATCAGAAGGGTGGATAATATCATCAATGCACCGGAGCAGTGCAGCATTTCCAATGTGATTAGTAAGGACTCTTACCAGACGGTATTGCAATAATACACTGTGTTCGTACTGTCTGTTATTGGCTTAATAAAATAACATTGATTTCGTTATATTTTTTTTCTCCAAATCAGTGATTATACTGTTCCTTTAAACAATATCAATACTACGTTTCTAGTGCCACTTTCTTAGCTATCTAATAATGACTATAGTTTTTCTTAATAACATCCAGTATGAATTTTTGATTGATCAATGGCATTTTAATTTTGGTTACGAAATCAGTGAACACTATTTTTCTGAACATCGCGATGTGGTGAATAAGTTGGTCATTCAGAATCTATACTGTCACAATAATTGTATCAAACATTATTTAATGGTGTATTTCCTTATATTACAAATAGAAATGAAAGACAGACCTGCGCATCTTTTTAATGAGACAAGCTAGCGAAAAACCACATAGAAAAGAAGTGTTTTCTTATATAAGAACTTGTAATATACAGAAAAAGTCATTGCGTTTTGGAAACAATGTGTTCCAACAATGGCGTTTATGTTATGTTGCTTAGCCATAAAAGTATAACCTAATATTGTTGTTAGTCTATGTACTGAAAGAACATATGAAATATATAAACTACAAAATTGAAAAAAAAAAAGTTTTCTAATTTACAGGCTCCTTTCATTAAAGAGGTTTGTTTTTTATTATTTGTTTTTATTATTTAAGTTTAAAATCGGAGGACAAGTCAGAAGGAAGGTTACCTTTATAAACAGACCACATCCAGTAAAGGAGCAACAAAAGTATATAGGTTATACTTTTATGTTAAAATGTGTTCAGAATACACACGCTGTGATAGTCATCTAGAATAAATCAACCTAAGCGAAGCCGGGTACTTTCGCTAGTCTTATCTATAAGTATATTTATATCATCAATTAAATTTTCTAAAATTATTAATTAATATTTAGTTATAATTAACTTTCATGAATATGTTGTGATATAACGCTAACTTGTTGAAATTCTTGAACAACTATGTTCCTGTTATTTATCTGCTTTCCTCAAGAACTATAAATGTAAATAATAGTCCTAAATAAAGAATTACATTATTAGAATTAATAGGAGTTTTTCATGATGTTGCCAATTCGATTTTTGCACATCTCCATGTCGGTTCTTTGTTGTTAGGTTTATCCTTATATGTGTTACTTTATGAATTTTGCGTTCTCGATTCCTTTAATCTTTAAAGACATAGCTTAGTTGTAATAATTTGGATTTTTTTATTAGTATGTTCGATTGGACTGAAATGAGGAGTAAAATGTGCTTTCTGGTATACTAATCCTCAAAATATGTATTGAAGATTAAATCAATGTAAATATATATAGTATGATAGATTCTAATATGTTCTAAATATTTAAAATTACTTCAAAAGATACAAAACTTGAACTTCTTCCTTAAAATCATATTTCATGCTATTAAAGTATTGTGTAAAACAAAACTTCGAAAACATAAATCAACTGGGAGATGCGAATTTAGCTTTCTTGTGTTTCAATGAATGCTCGATGGAGATTGGTAACACAGTAATAGTTATGTACACCTATGACGCCAAACAAACAACAACATGAAATATTTTATGACGCACGTTTCCATGAAGTTCTATAGTATGCAGCGAAATTGCATGTTTTGAGGAAACGATATGCTTTATTTACTTTCAAAGCAGCTATTGGGCATACTATTTGTTGAGTCAGGAAAATATTAACACAGAGATATTCAAATCTCTCCAAGGTAAAATATAAACTCAAGAAAATGTCTATAATTCATTTTAAAAATACAAATAATAAAAGTTCACAGTAGATCTTGCGCATGAGGATGAAGGAGATTGTGAATTCTTGTTTTTATAAACAACAGCAAGATTGAACTGACTATGCTTTGCTACATCGACTGCATATCTAATTTAAAATTACGTCCTTATTTGTACGTATATACGTATATATACGTATACGTATACATAGAGAGGCATGGTGTAGTACATATTTCATTGTTTGTTGTGATAAATATTCTAGAAGTTATTTTCAATGTATAACTTGCACCTTTGTTCAATACACCTACATGAACAATAGCCTCTTCTTGACTAAGTTTAATAGCAATTGTTTATTAAGCTACACTTTTAATGAATTTGTTACAGACAAAATTTTGATTATTTTTACTATTAATTAAGCATCTGTTCTTGTCCGATACCTTTAATAATTTTTGTCGAGATACAAAGACATTTTTAGAATATTTCAAAATATGCATATGTAATTTCATATATAAATTCGCATTTTAATAAACTGATAAAAAGTATTTTTGTAAATGCAGTTCAGAAAACCTAAAATGAAGTTATCAATCAAAATCCCAATTTCAAAACACAATAACGAAGAAAGTGAAAGCATGAAACTTTCTGATGGTTTGAACGTGCTTTTAGTCACTAGGAGAAAAACCTATACATTGGATAGGTGAAGTGAAGAAAAAGTGTCATTGGCCAATATTCAGTTCTTCACATTATATAGGTCCAGCTTATCTCTCTTTGGTTAATTTGTGATCAGAGTTACTGATGAGGAGTGGAATTCTTCGAAACTAGTATAACCCAATAACACACATTGATCAAAGTGTAGATTGAACCGGATCTCCCTTGAACTTAGATTTCTAGGTTAAACAATTTTTGGAATACTGAATATATTTATTAACTTTCTTTCTGTTTCCGAGATAATAAAAACTGTACAAACTACAGTTATAAACTGTTTGCATGTTTAAAACGTCGCGTCCAGAACACCGAAGTTGATTTTTTGTTATTACTCAAGATTAATGGTTCTGCATAACAATAACTTAAGATTGATTAGACCTCAAAGCACTGTACACATGTGAATATAGTACTGTAAAAAAACACAACGTGTATTTATCTGTAAATATCGTAGTTGGTTACACAGAGGAGGAGAAAACGTCGATTAATAATGTATATAAGTTCTATCTTTTAAAATTAATGCTAACCAAAACATAATTTGATTGGCAGATGATTACAAAAATCAAGAATGAAGAATATTAATTTGAAAATTGTTTAACAATTTTTGTCCACGTTTTGTATGCCTTAGTTACTCACTAAACTGGGTTATTCAACTAAAATGTCACATCTACTTCGTTCTGAGAAAGTTGAGCATATTGGATAGAAACAAAGAGTGATCTTTTCCACTGGCAAGTCATATGAAGCTTTAAGGAAGCTACATTCTTTATCTTGAACTGAGAATGGTCATCAGTTATTAGGGTGGAGCCTACACTGTGAAAAGAATGGGATTGTTGTTTTAGTATATAATGCCATTTTTTATCAGTTTGGAACATTATTATGAAAACGGTTTAGAAATAGATTTGATCTTATGTTAGCTTTCCAATAAAGGAGCACAAATGATACACTTGTTTTTTAAGCCTTGATTGTTGTTTGGGTGAGTAAAGATTGTTTCAATGTGTTTAATCTGTGTCCAGCCTGTTTCTTTGGCTCCTACTCCCTGAAGGTTAAGTGAATTCAGATTTTGCTCTTCAATCTGGTAACCCTCCATTTATTCTATAGTTTCTACTCAATTACTCGATGGGACATCAGTAAACTTGTGAATACCACACATTTATAGTTCAGCAGCATTATCGAAAAAAAATAGCTAAATTGTGCATATAAGAATAAAAAAGCACTATTTGCTTTGAATTTTCTAAACTTATGCCTTTGTCTTTGCAATGTCAAATAAATAAGCAAACTTTTTTTAAAAGCAATATGAACAATAATAATGTATTATAAGTTATTTGATTTTAGGGTTTTCAGATAGTAATGAGTTTCATAAAAGTGACAAGACAGGTTCACAGAATTACAGGATAATCATCAAAATATCTACTGCAAAATAATTCTGTACTCTCTAATTCAGTTCGTAAAAAAAAGAGAAACTGACACACAAATTTAAAACCATAATAAACAATATATATTCAAACAAACACATTGAAAATGTTTTTTAACTGCCACAACAGACAGTCACCTTCACTAGAGAGTTACTTTTGAACTCACTTCAAGCTTGCTAGGTCGAGGTCTTGTACCGGACAGACCCTGTTCCAGGCTGAATAAATCTCAGATTACTTAATTAACTCGTTATCATCAGACTTACTCAGAGCAACTATCAATACCCATTCTCAAATAAACTTAATGCGGGTTATAACCTCAAGAGATCACCTGACTGCCAGAGGAAGACAGCTAGTTAACTTCACATACTACAGGTGAGTTAGAAGTTATCTTTACCTCGAAAGAGCAACAGGAATTATTCTAGGTGAATAATGTAGAACAATAGGTTACTAAAGCAAAATTAACTTAAAGACCTTTCTGACCAATGTGTTATGTAGAAACTGCACGTAAATGCAAAAATAACACAATTTTAAAAATTCATATATTAGGACAATGAGGTAGAAAACACGTGGTATGCATAAGCATAACACTACATTATCACATATAACATTTTCTGTGAATGTTATCTCTTCGAATGTTTTCCAAATATGGAAAAGAATAGTCAATCAAATCACCTAATTCTCCTTCCTTTTACACTCCACCTCCCAAAGTAAGTTCTAAATTGTTGTGATAAAAAGGATAATCACGAAAATTATATGATGATAACATCAAGGAAGAATTTTTATTATCACTCTTCACTGTTTTTGATACAAGACCGTATTTTCAGAACTGACATGAATTTTTTCTTAGTCTAAATTAACAAACAAAATTGCCAACCCTAATATATCCTTGTCCATTTACTAAGGATAATTAACGGTAAAATCCGCATAACACTGGGAGGTAATGGTAATTATAAGAAAAGGTTGTAATGAAAGAGAAACAACTTTCATGATGTTAGAAAAACATGTAGGTTCAAGAAGTTTTGATAGAAATGAATAAAAACCTTATAACCCGAACGCTGAAAAAAGGTCCACCTTTCGAAAGCGCTCGGGTTGTA
>NW_013667515.1:71324-77033 GCF_000517525.1 Limulus polyphemus
CAATATAAATTCTTCTTTCTAATTTGGAACTCCCTTGATATCTTATCAAGGGTTCACGATGAGCGAGTTAATTACAAGTTGATGTAAGTACGATTCACTTGACAGGAAGCTTTGTCTTTTGCCATACACGCGGAGTTTTTGTTCTTCGTTATTCATTGGTCACGTGCACTGAATCTTTCGTGGTGAATTTATTTCCGATGAGAATCCCCTGAAGTTAATTAGTTTGTAATGTTCGAACTTTGTAAATGTTTCTGGTCAAATATCTGAAGCTTTCCGATTGAAAAGCGTTATAACAATCACAGTTATAGCTTTCGAAGTTTATAGCACACTGATTATAGCAAACTACTAATAGACACTCTCCTGGCGCGTTGCGTTGGTTATATTTATAGGCTTGGGAAGATTTTTATAGAAAACTCAGATTACGCAACAATACAATTAAAGCGTTTACGCACACACATATACTTTTGATTCTTACTCTTGACAATTTTCTACAACTTTGGAGAATAGGCGGGGGTTTCACAATACATATCTAACACTATAAGCTAGACGTGTTTTTAAATATAAACTCAATTCAAACAAACGTTAACATTAAAATAAATATATAACAAAAAATTATTTACAATTTATAATAATTTGTTGTAATTCTCCATATGTTTAATATGAAATAAGAACGTGGTATAACCTAATTATAGAATAGCGCCATACCTTTGTTTGAAGACACTACTTCAAATAATAGTGGAAACAATAAATATCAAATAAGATTAACCCCTTTCAACAATAATCTTTCTATAATGTACGTAGCGTATGTCAGTTTCTATATATGTAATCAAATCTCCTCTGCCATCTATTGAATAGCACCACATTCAAACATCTATAAAAAGGTTCACACTTTGAGTATTCAAGATTCAGACAATTTGAAAAATAGCTGTGGCATATGCAACAACCATTTCTTTGTAATATAACACAATTTTAAATAAAAGTATTCTCCTCACAACTAGAACACGACTTTCACAACGATTGTACGTGAGGGTTTGGTTATATCTTTATTGGTGTGATATTTAAATGTAGTACTGAGAAACTGTGGTTCTTAAAAATTATTATTTTTCTATAAACGATATCACTTTTAACAGGTAAAAACATTACAATTTATATGAGTAAAAGATATGAAAATTTTGAGCTTTGTACATTGAATCATTTTGATGCAATGAGTTGCGTTTGACTAAAGAGCACAATTCGAACATTCTTCCCGTGCAGTACTTCCCAGAAAAATTCTTTTTAGAAAATGTTAACTTTTTCTAAATTTTTAATGAGGTATGAACACTACGATTAGTAATTACTAGCACAAACAGCCGCCTTACGGGATGTGTTTCAGCTAGTTAACGTATATTAAAGACGTCAGATAAAAGTGTGTAATTAAAATTCATATATTTATGGACATTATTCATAGCTAGAAATAGTTTTGATTAATTCTATAAAACTTCAAATAAGTAAAAGTGTGATGTCACGTTTTAGAGATCGACCATATAATGAAACAAGCGTTAGCTGGGTAATTAGCAAATTTTAATAATTAAGAGCCAGGCAGTTATATATTTTTTCAAATAGAACAAAGATTTGTGGAAAAAAATTAATCTTATAATGAAAAGTAAACCGTGCCTGAAAATATGAAAATAAATAAAATTAAAACAAGCTATTACCCATTTATTGTATAGAAAGTGCTTCTATTAAGCTGTACTACATCTAGAACAAAATGTGGATTTAAAAATATACCCAAATAATATAGAACAATATTAAGCGCATAAGAATTAAGGACACATTACTAATCATATAACGTTTTTAAAACAACATTTTAGCAGTTCACATAACTAACAATATTAAAACTTAGCCACATTGATTTGTTAAACACATATAGTGGTATTCCAGTATGTTTGTTTATTGGAAACAACGTTTTTGCAGTATAATCATAAAATTATACACACATTTTTGTGCTTTTCTTCATTAATTTGCAGTATGTAAACTTAATTATTCCAGATTTTAATATTGGAGATAATATAATTGCACTTTGGGAAAAATGACGATTTAATTCCTAATTGCTGCACATAATAGCCTAATCTACTAAAGTAGTAACTTCTTAAAACAATGTAAATACACATTTTCTTATTCTATAGACCCGGCATGGCCAGGTGGTTAGGGCGCTCGACTCGCAATCTGAAGGTCGTGGGTTCGAATCCCTGTCCAATCAAACATGCTCGCCCTTGCAGTCGTGGGGGCGTTATAATATGACGGTCAAGCCCACTATTTTGTGGTAAAAGAGTAGCCCAAGAGTTGGCGGTGGGTGGTGATGACTACCTGCCTTCCCTCTTATCTTACACTGCTAAATCGTGTAGCTTTGCGAGAAATTAAGAAAAACCTAAACCTGTGTGTGCCAATTAATGTGACAGTGAGAAAGTTTCCCCACAGTAAGAACGAAGGTGGACATTTCATATTATGTAGGAGACCTTGAGACCATGTGTATGAAGGCACCCATCTACAAATTGGTGATTGGCAGTATACAAGGCAGTGGAAGTTTGGAGAAATCAGACAGAAAGAAAGGAGATTGATGAGATATCTGCAATCACCACAAGAGCTCAAGAAAAAGAAGAGCAAGTGAGACATCAAGCCGCTGCAACTCTCGTAAAGTGACATACCAAATATAGGTTTATGGGAATTGAAGGAAACACTGAAGAAATAGCCGTCACTGTAGAAACTTTGGAACAGTGCCCAGGAGAAAGTTGAGCACAAGATAAAGGAAAAAGGGACTTACAGAATAGAGGACCAAAAAGGGAGTGCTATACTGGATCTATTAAGGTAGTTAAACAGATTATAGTACCAACAGAATACCGGACTCAAGTGATGAAATTCGCTCATGTGTCGATTGTGGGAGGACACCTCGAAGCAAAGAAAATTTCAGAGAGAGTTACCAGCAACTTTCATTGACCAGAGGCCATCAGCAGATCATGTGACATCTGCCAAAGGACAATACCAAGAAGGAAGGTAGCCAAGGTACCACTGGGTGAGATGCCTTTCATAGAAGCTGTGGACTTGATTGGTCTACTAGTACCAGCATCTGTCAAGGGTAAGGTCTACTGGTACCAGTATCTGACAAGGGTAACCAATATGTGCTGACAGTAGATCACTATGCAACACATTACCCAGAAGCCATAGCACTGTTGAAAATAGAGACAGAGAGAGTAGTGGAAGCCTTCCTGGAAGAGTTCTGCATTGTAGGATTTCCCAAAAAATTACTGAGTGACAGAGGGACCCAGTTTACTTCAGAACTGATGCAAGAGGTGTGCAGATTCATCGGCACTAGACAACTTTGTACAACCCTAGGTGTAATAGACATTGTGAGAGAGTCAATGAAGTCTTAAAGAGTGTGCTAAATAAGATGTGCCAGGAGAGACTAGGTGACTGTGACAGGTACCTGCAGACAGTGTTATTTGATTATCAATATGTCCCACAAACAAGTGCAGGATCTTCACCCTTTGAGTTGCTGTATGGAAGAACAGTACATGGTCTGATGCAAATATTGAAAGAGGTGTAGACAGAAGAGGAAAACTCAGAAGTGAGAAACACATACCAATACATGTTAGACCTCAGAACCCAACTGGAGGAGACCTGTCAACTTTCTTGAGAAAGCTTGTATACTGCTCAAGACAGTCAGAATCACTTCTATGACAAGAAAACCTAGGATCAACATTTAAAGGTCGGACACAAGGTCTTGATTCTGCTACCTACAGACAACAACAAACTCACTCTGCAGTGGAAAGGATCTTTTGAAGTGCAGGAAGTGGTCAACAGAAGGGACTATAAAGTGAGGGTGTGTCTAAGAACAAGATTTACCACACCAATCTATTGAAGAGGAACATTGAGAGAGAAAAAGAACTAATGGGTGCAGCTATTGAGGCACAGATGGACACTTCAGGTGTGGCTGTCATAGATGCAGAACTAGAAGATGGCGACTTTTTTTATAAAGGATGAAGACCTACTAAACTTAAGACCACTGGGTAGAGATGAGACATACAAAGACATCAGTGAAAAACTGACTGGCAAGCAGAAGAAAGAGCCAAAAGAGCTACAGTGCCACTACATAGATGTATTCACAGATAAACAAAGTAAGACAGACCTTGTGCAACATAAGATCAAGACTACGACCAGAAATCCTGTTAAGATTACGCCCTACCAGATAAGAGACCAACAATGGAACTGCAAATGTGGATACTATATGAGGATACTTTCTGTGTGAATTGAAAGCAATCTTTGTATATAGTGTTAAAAATACTGTACATATTGTTCTTGAAGAGGGCTTATTATTAGACATACACGACTATTTCATTTAAATTTAATACAAGAGTTATGATTTAGATAGTTATAAAGTGTGAGTGCTAAATTTAGTATTTTAAGAAATAATAATTTATTGCAGGTTGGCTTATGTAACTGTTTACGAATCATTTGTTGTGTATTTAAATTGTTGTGAATTGACGTCACGTTACTCGAAACTTCTCAATTATTTTCATTGTTTTAAGTGAGTATTGTTACATCATAATGTTTCGTAATTTGTAGAAATTTCTAGGCCTAAGTCAGGCAATATATATATATATATAGACGATCATGATAATTCAAGTAAGCAAGTCAGTGAAAGTAAAAGTGAAGTTCGACTGCATGATTGTGAGTCTACATATAAAGATCGTGTAGTGGCGATTTTTATAGTGAGTTTCACACCTTGTATCGAAATAACATGGATAGAGGAGAATAACTTGTTCTGTTAGAGGGTGTTCTAAAGCAATTAAACTCATCTGTGTGGACCTTGACGGAAAAGAGACAAATATTTAAAGCTCTGAATGCAACTATGATAACCAATAGTGTGACGATGTTTTGTACATACGTTTGAATATATATTATTTTAAAACATGTAGAATGTGTTCTGTCCATTCATTGTTGCAATTTATCGCCAACAAGTCACAGGCACCTACTGTAAATAATCTGGCCCTATAAAACTTCACAGTTAAGCAGGTTTTTCAAAGCGTTTGCTGAACTTTGAAACTTAGACTTGGACTGTAACTGTAACTTTACTTTTGACATTGATTATGTAATATAACTGAACTTAGATTTTGGGGAGATTTCTCATTTAACTTTTCCTTAGAGCTTTTGTGGGATTTTATGTTTTTATAACTCTAACTCTGTTTAAGAGTTTAAGTTGAGTATTTTATCTTGACTTGTGCTGCAAGACATTGTTTTATTTTAACTTAACCTTGGAGTTTAACTTGAATATTACAGTGAAATAGTTAAGTTGGTAAGAGAGTACTTATACACACACACACACACACACACATTCTTTTCTGTTATTTTTCTATTTTGGCAATCCAATGTAGTCTTAACAGAACCACTTTCCCCTATTAGTTTTGTTAGTTGTGTTTTTGTAATGTTATTAATGATTATTATTGTGCACCTTCCATGATTCAACTTCTTCTTCCCAATTCTCTTCAGTTAGAGATTAGATATATATAAAGAGATACACACTCTCTACTCGGTATCCCTCATTTATCGGGCCCTAACTGCCTCTGACTACTCTGATGGAAATCCCCGAGTCAGAAAATACCACAATTGTAACGGAATTGTTATTATATCAACGTTTGTTTAGATTAAATTTATATTTAGAGACATACATAGTTT
>NW_013667515.1:77289-122524 GCF_000517525.1 Limulus polyphemus
AAATATAACCAACGCGACGCGCCAAGAGGGAGTATATATTATTAGTTTGCTATAGTCAGTGTGCTATAAACTTAGGAAGCTATAACTATGATTGTTATAACGCTTACCAATAGGTAAACTTCAGATATTTGACCAGGAATATTTATAAATTTCGAACATTACAAACCATTTAACTTCAGTGGATTCACATCGGACATTAATACTTTTACGAAAACAGACGTATGAACAGTGAAGACTGCAGGGCTAGTTAGCGTCCTGTAAATGAATTGCACCTATATTAACTCGTTCGTCGTGAAACCTCGACAAGATATGAGGGTAGTTCTAAACTGAAAAGAAGACTTTACATTGCTTGTAAGTTTGTGAAACTTTTGTTTATAAATCATTGTTTGCAATAACTGTTATTGTAAATTGTATTGTTGTGTGTATATTAAAACGTATTTGTGTTGAAAAGGAAAACGGTGTGTATCAATCTTGTTGGCAAATACCATAAACTGACTATATATATCGGCTTTTACTTAAATACTAAATCCAAAGTATAATTTAACTACTAAATTTAAATTTATCAATTAACTCAATTTCAGACCATTTGAAATTCTAATACGTAAAGTAGTATATGAATTGATTGAAAATCTGAATGTGATATCTTTACCAGCATTATAGTTCACATAATATTAGGTCGTTAAGAAATTAATGTCGCTTTCTTTTAAATGTAAAAACCCGAACAACTTATATATCAAACAAAACATTTATGAAATGAAATGGTCTCTATTCTTATCGATGATGCTTTTCCATCTTACAGTCAGGTTGTTAGTGCCCTGATTAAAAGAAATCATTTGGCTTTGAGGCAAAAAAAAACAAAACATGTCAATGTCCTTTTTACACCTTCCACATTTACATACATTTTCCTATTAAGATGGTGTTGCAGCGAACAAAAAAGATGGTAATCTGATGGTGCCATATCTGGAGAACATGGTGGGTGGAGGAGAACTTCCCCACCCAACTCCATAATACTGTGTTGCGTCAAACGTGCCACATGTGGACGTGTATTGTCGTGCAGAAGAAGAACACCTTTCCGACTGACGACTGAAGGGAGTCTCTGACGAAGGGCTTGATTTAAACGTTCTAGTTGCTGACTATAGATCTCTGCATTGACAATTCGCTGTGTATTGAAGAATTCGAAATGAATTACTCCTCTTATGTCCCCCCAAATGCAAAGCATCACTTTCTACGGATGGAATCCAGGTTTTGGGATCGGAAGTGGTTTTTGTCAAAGGACTGAGCCATTGTTCTTGGCGTTTAATATTTGCATAGAAAATCCATTTCTCATCACCGGTGACAATTCTCTCCAAAAATGGTTCACGCGCATTAGGCGCCAGAAGAGACGAAGCAACGTTCACACATTGGAAACGATGATCATCAGAGAGTTCATGAGGCACCCAAACACCTTCTTTATTGAGTTGTCCCATATTTCTTAGATGTTTACGTATTGTTTCATGAGTGACATGCAATTTCAGGGCAATTTCACGAGTGTGTTGCCTTGGGTTAGACTCAACAAGCGTCTTCAGAGCATCAAAATCAATTCCAACATGTCGGCTCCTGCCATCACAGTTTTTGATGCTAAAGTCACCTGAACGAAATTTGTAGAATCATCGTTGGCACTTACGAACGTTCAAAACATTTTCATAAACGTCTTTGAAATTCTTTGTGGCTTCAGAGGGGTTGTATCACTTCTTGTATTCAAACAGTATTAAATGCCGAATGTATGTCTCGTCGTGTGCTATTACTATAAGGGATTAGAGTATACTAAACTTTACACATTATATAGGCTACATTAACGTAACGTTGAGGCCGTTCGTTTAACTATTATATATGATATAAATTTTTTGGGGGATGGTTAATGAAAGTATTCCAAAATGCGACATTAATTTCTTGACGACCTAATAGTAAGTCATACCGAATTGATATAGTTTTGATTTTAAGTGTAATTTAATGAGTTAGGGAAGTGGTGATTTTTCACGATTATAAATGACAAAAAATATATTTTTATGTTGGCCGAAAGAAACCACAGTTCATCATAAGTTAATAAAACAACTAAGTCTAATACTGAGTTAATGTGCTGAAGTTTTTAACACTGAAATGTTGTATTTGACTTCTAATCTCGAAATAGTGAGCTGGATACCTAACACTGGAAGTGTGTGTCTTTTTAACTCTTATATTATAGTGAGTAGGACATGTAACACTGAAATAGTGTGTTGGACTTTTAATATTGTAATGATGAACTGGACATCTGACACTGAAATATAATTTTGGACTTCTAATGTTGTAATAGTGAGTTCGACATTTGATACTGAAATAGTGTGTTGGATTTTTAATAATGTAACAGTGAGCTGGACGTCTAACACTGAATAGGATGTTGGACTTCTAATATTGTAATATTTAGCTGGACATCTAGCACTGATATAGTGTGTTAGACTTCTAATGTTGTAATAATAAGTCGCGCACAAGATATAAATTTTTCCCATGCCCTATCCCTGGCTCCATATAATACTAAAGGAGTGTGCTTGACGTAAAATGTGAACTGAACTTTTACATTAAAATAGTTTAATAGATTTCTAAAACTTGAAGTATTGTGTTGTAGCAGGTAACTGAGCCAAATAAAAGCTCATTAAAATTCAAAGTAGTTCAGATAAAAAATTAATTTATAGTAATCAGTATGTTACGAAAGAAAACAGAAGAAAACCAAAATAAAAAAAATACAAGTTTATTACTAAGAAATAAGCCATGACATTAGACTCGACAATTTCTTACCTTTTTTTTAACATTTGAAGAGTTACTGTGATATTATTATACTAAAGCACTTCAAAGCGATCTACATAATATTTGGTCGATATTAAACGCGAATTGTTTATAGTTGATTTGGTTTTTAGCTAACGAATACAAATCTACGGGTCATACAAATAAAGAAATATTTATATTACGATAATTTCTGTGTAAAGTCAGACGTTCGTTATGTTACAATGTTATAAAAAATTACTTTATTCAAATACTGTCTTCTAAGATTAGGTTTTTATGTGTAACAATTGTCTGCTTATCAAGCTAGCTAGCTTTATGTATAAATTAATAAGGCTATAATGCGATGTGGTATTTGTCCACCCTTGAGATACAATATTTGTATGCTATTTAATATTAAATGTGAACAGGCCCGGCATGGCCAGGTGGTTAAGGCACTCGACTCGCAATCTGAGGGTCGCGGGTTCGAATCCTTGTCACACCAAACATGCTCGTCCTTTCAGCCGTAATGTGACGGTCAATCCCACTATTCGTTGGTAAAATAGTAGCCCAAGAGTTGGCGGTGGGTGGTGATGACTAGCTGCCTTCCCTCTAGTCTTACACTGCTAAATTAGGGACGGCTAGCGCAGATAGCCCTCGTGTAGCTTTGCGCGAAATTCAAAAACAAAAAAATGTGAAGAATTACAACTTTCTAGTTTTTGTTTTATTAGATAAATGATATTACAGTTCAGATCTTTTAACTAGAGTAGAAAATTACATTTCAGTGTGTTTTATATTTCATACAAAAATATTTTCTTAATAAAGAGTAGTGCGTATTTTTTAAACCAATTTTGAATGATAAGTGTTCCACTCACAAAAAGCAAAGACTCAGGACATCAAGGGTACTGTCATCTTGGAAAAATGGCGAGTTTGATTTGAAATAATGAATAGGAGTCGTATTTATACTTAATTCTATTTGGTGCTCCTTCCAAGAGTTTCTCAGCATCACAGACTTTGTCCAAGTCTATTTGGCGAAATCGCATTCTTGTGCAATTAACCTTTGAGGCTAGATAGTGGGAAGTCACAACTATGTAATGACATCATTGCTGACTCTGGGTGTTTTCTGGAAAGGTTCGTCCTGATTCATTGAATTTCAATTCATAATTGTTGTAGGCTGTGTTTTTACTTAGATGTTTTGTATTGTTTGCCAGAGGAAGTTTTTGGCATAGGTAGTGATGACTTGTTACATCTAGAAATGTATAGATTTTTAACGTCTCTATTTAACAAGTAGGTGACTGTGAAACTTATTTATAAGTTACGCCTATCGCTCCGTTATCGTTAGTTCGTGAAACCGTATACATTGTAAAATTTACATTTTGTTAAACGTACTGGTCTTTGTGTTATTTTTTGTCGAATAATCAAAGAGAACCCGCCCAGTGACAGAAAATGTTACAACAATGAATCAAGAAATACCTCTCCATTATTTTTGGATGAATTTAGTTGTAAGCCATGCTATACGTCAAATCATTGACTCTTGGGCTTGTCATCCACCGTTTTATTTTTGCTTCATTTTAGTTCAAAAGTAAAAGTACTTTAGATAGACAATGAATACCAAACCAAAGGAGAAGAGCAAACTGATCACATGTTGGGTTTTACAATGATTTCACCCAAGCTAGGGACCCTGCTTGTGCTAGAGACATTAAGAAAACACTTATAGACATTTATATTTTACATTTTTTTTATATTATAACAAGCCTGTACATTTTACGTATTTCGTGAAGAAAATTGATAAAGTGACCGTATGATGAGTCAAATGATTGATTCTAATATTGTAATTAAAAACGAAACAGAAACTGAATGCAGCAATGGCCATGGACTGGTGGAAAGTCTTATAGGGTGATCTTTTTGTATGCTATGGAATGTGGTAAATAGATTTGAATATAAGACACAAAGGTATCCGGACCATACAAACTAAAATAACTTATAGTGACCACTATTGACTTACACAGCTATCTACTGAGATCCAGAATGATTCTGAGACCTAAGGTTTAGAACACAAGAGAAATAACTTATACGTAGTTTATAGGTATCAGAAGCATACATAGACAGGAAGGTTTGAGCCATACAAGAATCCTGTTTACTGAGATTTTTGTGGCAAAATAATTACTTGAATGTTTGAATTGAAATAAATCATGTGCAGAATCCTGGTAATGGTTTCCAAGGAAGTCAAGTAATTTAAGTGTTTAGGTGGAAACTTACCGGTATTATGAATAGGTAATGAGATTTTGATCATGATCAACTAGTCATGTTGGTGAAACTGGAACAGATTATGACATTCATAGCTTCAGTGAGTCAGCTCAAACTAAAATTCAAGGCAAATATTTCCCTTTTAAAGGAGATTTAGATGATCTACGATTTGATGTTGACCGTGAGTCAAATCAAAAGCACAGATGGTATTATCATGAGCATAATTTTTAATAAGAGCTTTAATTGCATGTAGTAAACTAGTACTTAAAATATACTTAAGATAATTATTTTACCTCTAGGTACTTACACATAGCAGCTCACATAATCAGAATGGTAGTGTTTAAAACTCAATGAATTGTTTAATATTTTTCACTGCATGCCTCATTATCGATTAATCTAAGTAGTAGTTTATGAAATAAATACCCTAGAAAGATGTTGCTGATATTCATGGTGACGGCTGTCTGCAATATCGTAAATGATTCAATGGCACAGTAGTTAATGGAACGTTTAACTACTCCTAGGGAGATCGATTGATGATCACTACACAAATGAACAAACTACCTGTGATAGTTTAATCCTTTAGGCTTTGGATCATTGTTACATGACTGAGTATAACGCTTTCATTCTAATGAAATATACATAAATTTACTGTCACGATATTCAGTATAAAATGCTTTTGATGAAACAGATCCGTATGCAAATGGCTCACCAAATTTAAGTCAGCACTGTGATGTATGTGTTGAGCCAGAGGATAGAAATTTTAATTATCACGTTGTTACTTTATGCGTAGCACATAACACATCAGACAAACATGAGTTTTTAGCACCTTTTGTTTAACAAAGCAATATCTCCAAGTTAGCACAGTGTGGATAAAGCCGTTAGACCAAGTAATACAAGTTCCAAGTCTTCTTGGGAAAATAGTTATGGAGCAAAATGTTGTTGGTTGACACATAATTATAATTTCATTATAATTTCTCCTATTTTCTTCTACACCCAACCTCGAAGTTCTTATCCACTTTTACATGTATGTAGCTACTAGCCAAGTCAATCATTTCAATTCCATATTTAGACATTAGTAGACATTAGTAGAAATTATATAGGACTCATGTCTGAAATTATTCAACTAGAGTGATATTTTACCTTACATCTACTGTTATCCATGTGTTGATGTATGTTAAGTTGAACAAGTCTATTGAAAACTTGTTACGTTTGTAAGACAGAGAATGAAAAAAGAAGACTCATCTTGTAAAAATACTTTTAAACTTTTTGACATTTTTATCTCTTATAGGCTCATCCAGTACTTCATAGAAACACATTTCGCTTCATTTGTTTATATTTTGACCAGAAGGGATATCTCGAGACCAGCCTATTCCTCAAATTTATGTTTTCTGACCGAATTCTTAAGCATCTGTCTCCAATTGTTGTTTAAAATTATGAGCTCTAACTTTGATAGCTTCTTAGATAATTTTTCTCACTAACACATCTCCTGTCATTTTGATTCCAGTTTTTGGCATATTTATTCCATCATTTTATTAAATAAATTAGAATACGAGCTACAGACTCAAATAAATTGCCAAACCTTGTTCATAACCATCATCAAGCAATTGCTGGTAGCTCATGTACGTACAGTGATGACGAAAAACCCGTGCTTGCTTGGGTTTCATAGTAAGTTTGTGTCACATTCCACGCTAGTCATGTCTCTTTTCTTAAAGTGAAACACAGCACTCATAATTACTGAAGATAATGCCACAACGTTATTCGTATTTTACAGAAACGTGGCATAAGTAAATCCGAGAGAAAGAGATTAAGGGGATCAAAACTATGCCATAGACTAGCCAATCATTGGAAATGAAAACCATTGAACCCGTTTGGGCTATCCTCAACCAATCTCTGTGGAAGGGATCTAGTAAACACACTTTACAGGACTCCATAACGCACATTCTAAAACAGAAATGAGCTGCAACACCACAGACCAGGATTGCTGTTCCTGTCCACACAGTGTGTAAGCATGCTGCTCCTCTTCATAGGACAAAGGACTCCACAACAAAGTTTTAGTCCCACTCACGTTTTGCCAGTTTTATATAAAGTTCAAGAATAAATTCGCTACTAAGTTTTGACATAGCAACCACTTTCAGCTACCTGAATTATGCACACAGTAGCAATGAAGATGACTTTAAGCGCCTGACTAATAAAGTATCTGTACATGCCACTAAATAGGTGTAATCCATCATTTTATTCCACATGTCTTTTGAGCAACAGACCATTGTCCTTGTTGTCTTTCATTCATCTTTATTTACTTTAAAAAATATATGTAACTTGATCGAAGTCAAGGCATTTTCTAGCTAGATTAAACTTTGAAATAGAGGTTTAGCTACAAATCTGGCAGACAAATTAACCTTTTGACTATTGCCCAACATGTTATCTTTTACTGCACAATTAATATAGTAAAGTAAATTTAATTTAATTGATCATTTTTTTAAAGAATTAAGCACCCTTTTAAATGAAGTAAAACATACTAATAGGTGTATGCACGAAGGTTCAGACCCACAAAAACCCATGTTGTACTTGTAATGTTACCAATTTGATAGACTAGCACGCATACTTATGATAACAATACAAGTTGTCTAATCTGACTAAAGAACAGTAATGCTATAATTGTAGAAGGATGTGGGTCTTTTGTATTATCCGTATGTTCTACACTACAATTGTTGCCATCCTTGTAGCGTGTAATAAATACAAATTTAAA
Source organism: Limulus polyphemus (assembly GCF_000517525.1). Taxonomy (NCBI): domain Eukaryota; kingdom Metazoa; phylum Arthropoda; class Merostomata; order Xiphosura; family Limulidae; genus Limulus; species Limulus polyphemus. The sequence goes on from NW_013667515.1 coordinate 85,052, forward strand.
CGTGTGACGGATCACTTTAGAAATTCAGTGCATTTCATAGCTCTAATCAAGAGAGTAAACACAACACTGGAACAGTCTTCTCAGCAAATGTATACATTAAATCCATAGGCTTCCTCTCACTTGTGGTATGGTATACCTCTTGCAAAAGACTTACAGTTTTCATAAATCTCCTGCGAAATACTCCTGCGTTTTTTCTCTAAACACTGAAGTATATCATCAGTAGCAGATGTTGGCTTCAATACATCGTGCTATAAATCTAAATGCCAGTGGTAATTTTCTTGGGCAGAAGTCTAGAGGTTTTAGATAGACATTCAATCATTAGCAAGTTTTTTACTGGCCTATTCTGGACCAAATATTGGCAATACGTTTAGTCATCATGAGAATTTTATTACAAGCGGTAGGCCCGGCATGGTCAGGTGGTTAGGGCACTCGACTCGCAATCTGTGGGTCGTAGGTTCGAATACCCGTCACACTAAACATGCTCACCCTTTCAGCCGTGGGGGCGTTATAATGTTACGGTGAATTCGTTGTTAAAGGAGTAGCCCAAGAGTTGGCGGTGGGTGTTGATGACTAGCTGCCTTCCATCTAGTCTTGCACTTCTAAATTAGGGATGTCTAGTGCAGATAGCGCTCATGTAGCTTTGCGCGAAATTCATAACAAACAATTACAAGTGGTAAACGTATGCTCACCTAATCAAATTCATAGCATAATTGATCAAAATAAAACATAGATGTTTCTCGATCACTCACCGATTGCACAGTCCAACCAAGCCTGTCCCTCCCTGGACCTCTAGTTATTATAAACTTATAAAATAAGAACGTCCTATCTTTTCTATTTGCTAAGATATTGCTCATGTAATAAATCAAACACAGTGGCATCCCGCCCACCTCTTTCAATTTTTGAAATGCTCCGTTATATACATTTACTTCTATAATTGACATGAATAACCAATCAGAAGCTTAGAATGTCCCCTAGTGGCTTTCTCAGCCATTTTAATGGGCTTGGAGAACATTTATTTCTTTTGAACCAATATTTCAAGGAGGTATTTGTGTCTTTAGTCTGCTCAAAATTTCATATTTTTTTAGACTAAGCTTGATAAATTATAGTGGAATTCTATGGTATTGACGTAGTAATTTATGATTTTTTAGTTATTCAAATGCATACATAAAACCAAAATAAAAAACAATTAATCTTAAAATGAAAATTACTTTGAATGTTAGATATGCAACATGTAAAAAAAAAAAAGACATGAGAAAAACATATGTTTACAAATCTTAAGACTTAATAAAAAAAGTTTGATATTTTGCATATGAAAGCATTGTAATGTTTACTGATAAGGTAGCAAATTTCTGTAGCATTCACTTACTAATTTAAAAGTTATAGCATGAAAACTATAACAAGCACAAAATGGTTGCGAGGCTGGTCCCAGGGACTGAGCCCATGTAGAAAGAGTTAATCAAGTAAATCAAGTCACTTCCGTATTACAAATGCAAACTTCCTCAAGTTGGTGGCTTGTGTACTTAACGAACGACTGCATATCCTGGATCTAAATACATTCATTTGTAGCATATGGGAAGCTAAATACAACAACTATGCCTACCAGCCACCTGTTACAAATTGGCACAGTCCTCCAAGAATTTTGGAGCAATCAGTAACAGGTTGGTTGGAATAAAAAGTAGCGATATGTTAGATTAAGTAGTGTAAGTATAATAAGTAAGTAAGTATAAATGAGTAATAAGTATAATAAGTAAGTAAATATAAGTGAGTAATAAGTATAATAAGTAAGTAAATATAAGTGAGTAATAAGTAAGTAATAAGGTTTGGTCTTTTAAATTTCGTGCAAAGCTACACGAGAGCTATCTGCGCTAGCCTCACTAATTTAGCAGTGTAAGACAACTAGTCATCACCACCCACCGCCAACTCTTGGGCTACTCTTTTACCAACGAATAGTGGATTGACTGTCACATTATTACTTACTGAAAGGGCGAGCATGTTTGGTGTAACGGGGATGGATTCGAACCCTCGACCTTCAGATTGTGAGTCGAGCACCCTAACCACCTGGCCATGCCGGGCCTAAGTAGTAAGTATAATAAGTAAGTAATAAGTATAATAAATAGTAACAAGTATAATAAGTAAGTAATAAGTATAATAAGTAAGTAATAAGTATAATAAATAGTAACAAGTATAATAAGTAAGTAATAAGTATAATAAGTAAGTAATAAGTATAATAAGTAAGTAACAAGTATAATAAGTAAGTAATAAGTATAATAAGTAAGTAATAAGTAAGAAATAAGTATAATAAGTAAGTAATAAGTATAATAAGTAAGTAATAAGTGTAATAAGTATAATAAGTAAGAAATAAGTGTAATAAGTAAATAATAAGTATAATAAGTAAGAAATAAGTGTAATAAGTAAATAATAAGTATAATAAGTAAGAAATAAGTGTAATAAGTAATAAGTATAATAAGTAAGAAATAACTGTAATAAGTAAGTAATAAGTATATTATAAGTAAATAGACATGGCTACTGCCAGCACAGATACTACCATAGAAGAGGACGCACGTGACCAAGAGCTGATAGAAGGGCTGGTACAAACTTTTAGGCTGCAGCATATCAACCTGCACAAGTAGGGCCACGTGGCACTACACACTTAATAAGTGCTACACCACTTTTTCATGGTATCCTTCTTTTTATTGGATAATCGAAAAGAACTTGTCCAATAATCTGTTACAATGCTGGTGTTAGGAAAGGGGGGAAATCAGAGTTGAATAGAACCTCAATTTCAAGATGAAGAATGCTCGACATTGAAAGTTGAAGGATAATTATTAAACAGTGATAAGCCAATCAAGAAGCAAGAGATAAAGAAATAAAATATTTGGAAAATGTCACAAAAAATTAAAAGTAATTAATGAGATAGGAAGTTAAGAGATGAAATTACAATAATGAGACATAAGATTTACAGAATTGTATGAATAAAAATAAATTTGAACAAAGACAAGTTCGAGGAGGCCATAAGATATATACATAGAAACATCAGTGAAATAAGAAGGAAAGCATGAAAAGGCATCAGTGAAGTGAAACGGGTTTGCAAAAGGATATCAAAGAAATATGGAAGGATTATAATAACAAGATAGTAAAAAGAAGATTGAAGAAGCTATAGAAAATATATAAAGAAATATCAGTGCCAGGATAAAACATCTTGGAATTGAATTGGCCAATGCAAAGATCGAACCAGTCACATCTCTTTCTGCATCTGCTCAAGAATTCCAACCTTAAAATCTATTAAATATGAAATAGTTGAACCTATCTGGTCTACACCTGTTACAACCACCTTATTGCCACATATGATGATAGGAACTTCCTCTGTGAGATAGAAATTCTGTTCTTAGTTGCTTATGATTTTGTTTATTATTTCATTTATTATTCCTTTTATTGTTTAGTTTATCTATTAGTTTTTAGTTACATTTAAAATGCTAACTCACCTTCTAGATGATCATGTTTATTTTGAGTCAATATGCATGTCTTATGGGACAAACATCAGTTTCTCCTAGTAGTGACATACAGATATCATTAATTTTGCACAGGAGTATGTAAATTATGTACAGATATTATGCGCAAGAGTATGTAAATTACGATCACGTGATTTGTAATCTCATGATCTAGCAAGCGAATAAAACCCCTACATTGAGCTGTAGCAAGTTAGCTCATGAGATGTAGCTGACTAGTATTATTTGATAGATTGTTTATGCAGAGTATTCATGATGAGTAAACTGGAATGGATGGTAACTGCATGTTGTAAAAAACACAAGTGTAAAGGATGACGTGACGTTTCTAAAGTCTTCTTCATCTTCAGGTTAGTATGTGTAAGATGTTGCAGGTATTTATAGTATCTTAGTGGATACTATTATTCTTGAGCTTCTCCAGTAGTTATTGTCCAGAAGAAGACTAATGATTTTAGGTTCTGTGTGGACTACGAAAAGTTAAACTAAGTCTTGGAATGTGACCACTATCCATTGCCTCATATAAGTGATATTTTGAATGCTTTGTCAGGAGCAACCTGTATTAGTACATTAGACGTATCAAATACGTGTTAAGATGAAGGATCGACATAAACCTGCCTTCATAACCAATAATGGACTATAGTATTTAAAGTGATGCCTTTTGGTTTCAAAAGTGCACCTGTCACCTTCTAATGGATAAGGCTTTATCAGGAGCAACTGAATGTTCCTAAGCATATATTGATGATATTATAGTGTTTCCACCCACATTTAAACAACACTTGAAAAACCTTGAATTGAAATTCTACAAGCTAAACGCGGCTAATCTTACCGTCAAAGTTTCTAAAAGCAATTTTTTCTAACAAGAAGTACCATATTTAGAATTTAAAATTGCTTGTGAAGGAATACACACAAATGATGATAAAGTGAAAGCCGTTAAAGACTTTCCAACTCCAAGAAACTGCAAAGAGTTAAGCACATTTTTGGGTATGTGTGCCTGGTACAATCAGTTCATTCAGAATTTTGCTACAATTGCTGAACCTTTATATCAGTTATGAAGGAAGTGTATCAGGTAGTGTGAGGAAGCATTCCGGAAATCAAAGCAGGCTTTATGTGAATCCTCTGTCTTACAACTTCTAAGAAAAGGTGAACACTATTTTTAAATGCTGATGCTTGAAATGTTGGTTTAGAAGTTCTTTGTCAAAAGGGTGTCATAGTATATGCCAGTAAAACACTGAATTCTGCAGAAATAAACTATACTTCTACAGAGTTAGAATGTCTATCTGTAGTCTGGACTGTAGAAAAAGATGGGAAGAATTTGCAGTTATAACTGACCACACTGTCTTGAAATGGTTACAGAAAGTTCCGAAGTTAACTGGTTGACTGATGCATTGCAGGACTTAACATTTGAAATACTTCACAGTAAAGAAAAGAGAACCAGTTACCTAATGTCCTACCTTGATATCCTACTGATCCCCCACAAGAAATTCCAGAATTGGATCTCAGTAAGCTATTGCCTAAACTTTTTGTCATTGTCAGTGTTAACACCAGAGAACAACTGTCTACTGAACAAGCTAAAAATGATAAACATAAGCATATTTACTCTGATTTGAAAACTGGACTGTTACCAAACGATTCTACTAGAAATTGTAAGAAAATCTAAGCACTTTGTTTTGAATGACAATGTTCTTTATTACACAAAAAGGGTTACTAGCAACGTTGAATTCAGACCAGTTATTCCCAAAGCATTGAGACTTGTGATGTTAATCGAATTGGATGATCATCCTATGGTTGGTCTGTGGCCATCTAGGTGTCCAAAAGACAATAAACAAAGTATTTTGAGATGGTTATTGATTTTGTATGAGAAAAGAGATTAACAATTATGTGTTATCATGCCCTGTTTGTCAAACCACTAAATTTGATCATAAGTGGCTAGCTAGATTTATGCAAAACACTAAACTAATGGAACCTGGTTTTACAATAGGAATAGATATTGTGGGACCTTATCCTAAATCTAGTACACGGAATAGTTATTTGTTGATTGTAACAGATCATTTCAGTAAATGGGTTGAATTAAACCCTATCAAACAAATAACTGCAAAAGTGATTGTGAAAACTAACTAATGAATACCATTATCAATATGTATCTGATAATGGGCCAAAATTTATGTCTCATTTGATGGACAAAATAAACATATCTTTACAACTTCATATCATCCTCAGTCTATATTTAGTAATTAATCAATATTATTTGTATTGAACCTTCGAACATTATCAAATACTATGATATTGCAATGAATTTCTACATACCAGTTAAACCTAAAGAACAATAGTACACATTTATCACTATCTCGGTGCCAGGTCATTTACATTAATTTGGTTATGAATCGTCACCGAGTAGCTTAGCGGAATTAGCTTTGAGAGTCATAAGGCTAAAAATCAGGAGTTCGATTCCACATGGTGGACAAAGTGCAGATAGTCCATTATGTAACTGTGCAAAAAAAAACCAAACATGCTTATGAATATAACTAAGATCTTCCGGTATCGGAATTAGAATTTTGCTGATGTTGTATAACAGTTTTCCAAAAACACATTATCTTAGATTGCTATTCAAATATTTTGCGATATAAATTATTTAAACAAAACAAAAGAAATACAGTTTGAAAAAAAAGAACCTTTCAATTACTTATCTCATGCTTGCACATACTTTGTATGTTATCTCATCGGTAAGAAAATGAGCTATTATCTGAGAAAGTAGTCTCTTATACTGAGGCCTTTCCTCGTCCGCCAGTGAGAGGCGGTATGAATAGAGGAAATAAAATGAGAGTTATTAACTAGATGTACTTCTGTAGAGTCCCCGAAAGTGTTCTGTTTCAATAGTAAATAAAATCAAAATTAAGAGTAAGAAATATTTTTGTTTCTTGCTTTCCAAGTTTGTATGTCATACAAAATACATAACCCTTCTCGTGATTCATAGCATGCACACGTTTTACTAATGTCACGGCAGTACAAATTGCAACGTCAAGTATCCCTTATGTGAATTCATTTTAGTGTCTACTGACTGACTGACAGACAACAACACACTAATGTATAGTGGTGCGAGTGGTTAAAACAGGTGATCCCTCCAGGCGGTCTTCGGCCCACCTTTCGGAGAATTAAACCATGTTGAAAACAAAAATATATCATAAATCATTATTTTCATAATTCACTGTAGGTTTTAAAAAAAGCTTGTAAAGTGTTGTTTCACTTTGATTTTCATACATTTCCCACTTTCTAAAATGATGTTAAGTTTAAAGTAATAGTACAAATATTGTACAATTCGAGAGCAATCTGTATAGCGATGAAATGGCTGAGATTGTAGAATTGAAATTTATCAAACTTGTATTTTATATTAGAACATAAAAATGACTGTGCACGGGGAATATACATCTGTGTTGTATTAAATGTATTATCCTAAACATTTTTCAATGGATAAGCCAAGAACACTCTCCATTAATTTAGCAAGTTCTGGGTTAAAGAGAGCTGTTGTCACTAATGAGGGTTCAAACTGTTTTAGATTATCGAGAACTATCGTAGTTACTCATCACAGCTTAAAAAATAATAACGTTTAGCGATTATCCTCGCATGAAAAAAGAATAATAATATGTGCCACGCAATATTTTTAAATTAAGCTAAATATGTAGTTTTTGTATGAAACTTACTGAATTGGTTAGATTTCAGGAAACATTTTTATATACTTGTATTTATGGCAAAGGTACTAAGGCTGTCTGCTGCCATCCCTAATTTTGAAGTACTGAACAGAAGGAAGGCAGCCATTCAAAAGCAACCTACCACCCACCATCCACGTTAGGGTTGACTTCCACTTTTATGACGCACCCAAAGCTGAAAGTATCGGGAATATTTTGTGGTATTGCATGGATTCAAACCAGAGTCAAGAGCTCTACCACTGGACCAAAATCATTTTGTTTTAAAATGTTTCTATATTTTCATGATTAAAAGAGAACTATTAAACGAGTATTATTTATTAATTTCATAATATGGTTTTTATTCGCTTTCCTGTGATTTTGAAGTATATGTGAAGTAAAATATAATTAGCAATTTACTGAGTTTTTCTTTTTACTTTTTTATCTCGCTTTAACCATGTAATTGGTTTCTAATGCTTCAATAGTTTTCTATTTGTATTAAATCTATTGGAAGATATATTATATAATCATGTTAAAAAGGTATTAGAAAGTGTTGCAGTTTGTAGATTTAAAAAAACTTACAAACTTCATAATATAGATGAAACATGTTATATTTTTATATATATTTATCAAATTTCTTGAAACCGAAATTTCTAAGTAAATTATACATATTGTGATTCTTAGGTTAAAAATTATTAGTCTGATACTAAAGCTTGGTAGTATATAATTTTTTACACAAACTTTGTTTGTTTCGTTTTAAAAGTAATTTATCATTTTAACCATTTTAATATATTGTACTGTTGAATCTGTTTAGTTTCTTCATGAATTGGTCATAGTGTAGGAAATGAGCTTTTCATGAAGCAGCAAATACAGCGAAAGTTTTACTATTACTTGAAACTGTACAATGTACAGATTACTAAACGGGTTTACTTATGAACAGTCTACGGCTTGGACAAGTTTTATTATTTTACTTAAATTTTTCACTAGAAAACAGTAATGATTTTAAGCATCATTTATGACCTAAAGCAAGCTAGCCCTTTGCAACTAATAAAGTTTGGCACCAATGAATGCAGTTGAACATTTAATCACAAACCTCTTGTTAAATATTAACTTTTAAGCTACCAGAATATAACATGAAGCTTAGGCCATATTTATAAATTGTTTTCCATTAATTTAAAACGATTGTTACTGAGCACAATCTTTATGTAAGAAATACTACTTCACTTATTTTAAAGTCAAAGATATGATATTAGTGAAGTTACCACATTTTCTGTCTTCTACCTGCTTTTTTTTGAATGAGGATATCACCTTGAAAACAATCAATAAAAACTTGAACAACTCGTTCTACAAAGAAAATGCTAAAACAACGAGAAGACTTGTTTCCAGAGAAACAGTAATCAAGTCGTCTTGTGTAAAGCGCAATGTAATTCTAAAACAATTATTTTTTTTGTGTTTGATCAACCACAAGCTTAAATTCTAATCTTCTTAAAGATATTTCGGGAAAATCAAATTCGAAGATTTAATCCAAAGCCAATTTGTCAAAGTTGTAGATCAGGTAATAGTGCTCCTACAACGTTAAAGGAGACCATACTTTTATCACACCATAATTCACTTAGGGAGAATGAATTGAATTTAAACTAAGGTTTTGTTCATAAGTTCGCGCATTTTATATTTATCTATTACTATAACAGAAGTAACTTTACAAATAATTCCATAATGTACAACGGAAACATGAAATTTCCAGAAAACTGTTAGCTGTTCTTTAAATGCTGAACAAGAAGACAACTACAATATCCTGGTGAACTAATAAACAAACTTAAGCACTTTTTTTTATTACAGACAGATTACATTTACAAACAACATATATAACATATTAGTATTACGAACGCGCCACTTTTTGGACAAGATTTGCAACACTCCAATGAAAAGTATCACTTGATCAGAATCATACAGTTTGAGAATGTTAAAAGTACTGTAAGATTACGATAATCCGTCTTGTTACTAATCTCTTTCATAGGTTATACAAATAGTTTAAAAATCTGTATGCCAAACATTCTTATACATTGTGAAAAACTTTTCTTGTCAGCACTTTTGATATTGCTAATTACTTTACATTCGACGAACCTCCTATTCTTTAACTACCCATAAACTATGAAATACATATATTGTATTACCAATACGTCTGGCACACATAAAATAATGGGGATCCTTCTTCTGTGGACAACGGAGAGACATCTTGCACGCTAACTCATGCAACACTCCACATTACAAATCCGAGTTTATCTTAATTAATGTGTGTGTGCTGGTGATTTTCATTTGGTTTCATGCTAATTACATGGTATAATATAAGTCTATACAATTCCATAGCCACACTGCTTGTTACAGCTGGACGGGTGTATCAAAGTGATAAACATTCAGATGCTGCCTAACAAACCTACGTAGAATGTTCATTACCTCTCCGTTGAAAAAGCAGAAAAGAATTGCTACTGAAAGGCCCTGGAACAAAAGAAAACATCGTGAACTGGAAATTATCTAGAATTAGATAGTTTTGTTTAATATAGATTTATAACCAAGCATTCTTTTAAAGACAATTTGTTTACAGCTGGTTTACGAACGTCCTACAGTAACATAAAGTCAGCTCATCACTGCCAGGTCTCGGTAATGAAACATGTTTTCAAACTATATTAGTTTTCTCAAAAGATTTAGATGACTGAAAGTTGACTCCGGGGAATGAAATATCTGTGGTCTTAATATATCCGATAACTGATATACTCTTTAAATATAAATAGTTTGCTATTCAGGTAAACCTGAACACAAGTTAACTATGTTCAAAATAATTTGGAAATTATTACAACCAGAGAAAATTAGATATTGTTTACTCGAGCGTATCAACCTTTTACTAATTCATATTAGTGTAAATACGGATATTTGTTTTCTGTCACAGTGTCAAGTTTATTGTCCAAAACAAAATTTCGTCAAAAGTGAAAGAGTGACAAACGAAATATCCACAGATATTCTGTAAAAGTTTGAATAACACGATATATAAAAACTTTATGGGAATAATTTAGAATATATTATTTTAAATAAATGCGTTATGTAATACCTCACCTGGAACGACGTTACAATCGCAGAAATGGGCTCGTATACAGCTTCACCTGGTGATCTCGGTTCTGGTCGAAATGGTGTTACGAAATAATGTAAGCCTAACAGAGGAATTAGAATTAACGTCGCTCGAACTGCTTTTCTGGAAAATAAAATAAAACAACTATTTATTACCCAGTTATGTACACAGTAATAAAAGGATGATTTAACGGTATTATTACAATTTTTCATTATTATTGTTTTTCTCTAATTTCTTATTTTTAAAAATTCAGTTAAATATAAACCGTGTAACAGATGTCAACTATTAGGATAACTTGAATCTATCACTTAGATATATTTATATATGACGTACCACAGACTAAGTCTATAGAAAGTTAGCATTCAGTTGTATGAACAGTTATCATTTACCACCAAAATACGGAGATGAGCGCGACCCAGTGTTTATATGCCGAACTGTGGATTTGAGGTTGCGTGGTTAGCGCAAAAAACAAACACTCATTCTGCACTTTGGGGTCGTGGAGGCGTTAAAATAGTTACGGTCAAATCCTGCTATTATTTTAGAATATATCAAGGGTTGACAGAAGGTAGTGTTGATTAGCTCCCATTCCTCAAGTCTATCACTGCAACATTAGATTCGGCTAGCGCAGATAACCCTCGAGTAGCTTTGTGTGAAATTCGACGAAAAACAAAATAAAAACCATGTTATTATTCTTGTTTTTGTATAGTGCTGCTATCTAATAAGCAAAACGTGAAATATACTAATAAATAATTTTCACTTCACTCATTACATGGGATCAGCATTCAATCAGCCAATAGTAAAAACTGAAAACATTCAAGGTCGTCTATTTGTACAAGACTATACCCTACAAAAGTGGTAGATTACAGAATTTATTTATGTTGGTGTGATTTTTGGCTATAAAAGCAGGTACAACCAATATTACAGTTCACGTGGTTCGGTTAATAAGCACAGTGATGTAAGAGACTGTGAAAAATAAAACAAGATACTCATTAAGAAGAATAAAAGTAGATTTGGAAACATTTCCTACCATTAAGGAACCCAGGAGAAAAATCAGACTTTCAGGTTTGTAGACTACAGACAAATGTAAGTCCTCAGGTTTGTAAACTACAGACAAATGTAAGTCCTCAGGTTTGTAGACTACAGACAAATGTAAGTCCTCAGGTTAGTTAACTACAAACAAATGTAAGTCCTCAGGTTTGTAGACTACAGACAAATGTAAGTCCTCAATGCTACAAACTTTAGAACTTCAAATTGATATTAACTGTTAATCTCCCTAATGAAGGTAAAATTCGAAAGACTTGACCATGATGTAAAGTATCAGTAGCAAATTTAATAAACCTTTAGTGTGAAGGGTGAAGTAATATATGTGAACTTCATAATTACTACAACAACAACACTGGTTGTTTACAAGACCGTTCCAGACGGGCGAATAAATGACTGATAACATTTTGGGGATCATGAAAGAAATGGTTTAACATTGTTCCTAGTGTCATAATAGACAATACCTCCAACATAAAGAGAGTCTGTCAGTTACTTTCAGTGAAATACCTTTACCAGCTCACATCGTTCTACAGTTATGTCACTCACATATTGAAATTTCTTATAAGCGACATATTCCACAGTAGAGACACAAAACAAAAATATTGTATATATATATATAAAGGTTATAATGTTCCAAACACACCGTTCCATGGCATGCATATAGCACAAAATCTAAAGATTTTGGTCAGAAGAACTCAGATAAAAAGCACGTTGCACTTTGAAGTCGATTAGTTGAATGGTCAATTTCAAAGGGAACCTGAATCTTCTGAAGAATCAGGCTTTTGTTGAGATTGCTACATTAATAGATGAACAGGCTGAGGAGGGGCATGAAAAGACTGAGAACACTATTGCTGAAATGGTTGAGAATGGGAAGAATACCATTAAGTGGATACATAAGAACCATGTTATAAACTAATAATAATTAAAACTAAATTAATGTTTTCAAACAATTTATAAAATCATACCAAAACTGTTTGTTTAATAAAATTATGTTTAGAGTAGGTGAAAATTACAAATCATTAGTTTAGATGAACAAGTTTGCTATAAAAATTATGTGAAAAGTGATTTTTAAAACTTTATTCTGTATTTAGTTTACTATTTTACTGTTGTAAATATTAACACATAATTATTTTTGTTACTTTTGTAAAGCATTATATGCTCAATTGCTATTAAATTAAGTTAACAAGTGTTTAGTTACCAACCTTTAAATAATAAAAGTGTAATAATTTTAAACAAATAAATGATTATCAATAATTGTTTCTGTTTTAAATACACTTTGAAAATAATACACAGGAATGATTGGACGTAACAACAGGAATGCTTCAATGTATTACTTATATACTGTTGTGGGTAATATTACCATTTCCTACGTTGCTGGTAATTTTATGTCACTATCTGCATGTAAAACTAAAAATATGTTAAGGTAAGATATTTATTGACCTTGATGTTTTAGCAAGGAATGGTACGTTATATTTAAATGATTTCGAATATGCAAAACAGCAAGTCACATAACAACAGCCGATTTAAAGTCGCGGAGGAATGGTATGTATAAAAACTATATTCTAACAATGGTTAGCTGTTGATAGGCTAGTCTGATCCCACTGAAAATTTATCGCTTTTGGGAAGGATATGTAAAATCCATTTCCAATTCAACATATTCATACACTCAGATCATAAAAGTGTGTTCAGATCGGGAATTTAGAATTTGATGAACTTGAAGTACCAGGAAGAGATCTGCAACAAATCATACCTCAGCCATGACAACTTGTTTTGTGAAAGATGAGAATTCATGAATGCAAAGGTCGGTGGAAAAATCTGTCCACGTGTCCCAAATGCCGGTATGCAACACAATTAAGAAGAATCTTCGCCTGGAAACGTGACACAAGCTGCTTCCTCGACATACTCGATTAACCATTGCATGTCTCAAGTAGCTGGAGAAAAAATGGGTATTCATGCTATTTCATACGAAAAACGTATCAGTCACATTGCCTATGGATTTTGGTGCAATCAGACTATTGAAATGAGCACTGGGAAACAATTGCACTTACACACTAGATGTATTATGGAAGGCAAGCAGAGAGGAGTGATATGTTTTAGTCATGTTCGTTTTACGATAGAGCGTTTTGCAATAGAAACTGTGCAAAAGGGATATCGTCAGGATGCAGGGTCATCATGTAGAGAAAGACTGGACGTAACAACAAGATGAAGTTCCATAATAGTTTTATTATAACCTACTCGACCTCTTTATAACCTTTTTCACAAAGTGATTGTTAGAAAAACTGAAAATAGCTAACACGTGTATTGAACACAGCTATTAAAAGCTCAAATTATATGAATGTAGTGAGAAGGCACATAAATTTACAATTATTTTACATGCAGAATAGAATATTCAATACTCAGTAAATCATGATTTGTCAATTTGTTTATATTTTATGGATGTATTTTATCTTTGCTTCTTAATCTATTTACTGTAGTGTTTTAGGGGATTATATTATTTTACAAGGTTTTTGTGTAGTCAACATTATGATTTGTTTGCCTCCTGCACATGCAGTTTTGTACGGAAGCATTTTTGTCCTCGACGTTATATTATTCGTAATACTGGAACAAAAACCCAAATAGAATACGGTTACGGTTTGTTATGAATTTCGCGCAAAGCTACACGAGGGCTATCTGCGCTAGCCGTCCCTAATTTAGCAATGTAAGACTAGAGGGAAGGCAGCTAGTCATCACCACCCACCACCAACTCTTGGGCTACTCTTTTACCAACGAATAGTGGGATTGACCGTCACATTATAACGCCCCCATGGCTGAAAGGGCGAGCATGTTTGGTGTGACGGGGATTCGAACCCTCGACCCGCAGATTACGAGTCGAGTGCCCTAGCCACCTGGCCATGCCGGGCCCAGAATACGGTTACAGCAGTGATTGTAAGAAAACATAACGTAACAACCAGTCACGAAATCGTAATATTTTTCATGTCAGGAATGGATATGTTAGAGTAATATACTCAAGTTAACGGAAAACCATTAAAACATACGTATTTGCATCATTACATGTTAATTACTATATCAAAAATCAATACAAACTATACTATGAAGATCTTAGATAGAAACACCCAGGAAAAATAAGGTGTACGTAACATTCAGTTAAAATGAGAAAAAGCTTCAACCATGGTTTCTTACATAAAATGTCGAATATATCTATACTATGAAGATCTTAGATGGAAACACACAGGAAAAATAAGGTGTACGTAACATTCAGTTAAAATGAGAAATAGCTTCAACCATGGTTGCTTACATAAAATATCGAATATATCTATACTATGCTTAAGTTACCAAAGTCAATGCATATTTTGAGACTACGATATATTTAATTAAGTTTAGTATATCTCTGTTTAGTTCTTCCATATATGCTATGGTGTTTATATGCAGGTATGCTATTGACGAGTTTTATGTGTGCTTGTGCGTATGCATCTTTCCTAGTCTCGTATATATTGATCAAGATGTATTATTTATTGAGTCTGAAACGTGACTTTGAGATGTACACTAAAGTAGCTAATACGGTGTGTATATGTAAACATGCAACCTGCCTAGTCTCATTCATATTGACAAGGCTTATTATTTTTTGAGTCTGAGCTGATACGTGACTGTGATATGTTCACTATGTAACTAATAAGGAACAAATCTGTAGATATTCTACTTGCCTTATCTGATGAGAATCCGTAGAGTTGACTGCTCGGAGTTTAGTAACCAGGACTCGAACGATGTTAATCAAGAATACAAAGTTCAACTGGAAAAAATAGTTTTATTTCTTTCATTTAATATATATATATTTAATGGAAAATGTTTCATGGGGTTTTATTTGTAGATAATTTGGGTGAATTTTTTGTTTTAATTAACTAAAAATAATTTAAAGCTAGCATTTTAAAGAACAATTAATTAAGGTGATGTTTGCTGCAAAGATTTCTGGATGAAATCTAAAATCAAGTTTTCAGTTTATTTAAAACAGAATATTAGGTCTGCATAATTTTTTTAACCTTGGTGTATATTTGAACAAAACCTCAAGTTTAAAACATTTATAAAATGTAATTTATATGTTTGTTACATTTTGTTGTTAGACAATAATGTATATTTCGTATGTGTTTCCGATAAAGAATAATCATAAGTCAGGACATACACACTCTGAAGACTGATGTTTATAAAATTGTCAGAATTTTTAAAAAGAAAAACTAATCTATTTCAGCATTTATTTATTTTTCCAGTAAAATTGAAGTTTTTTAAAAAAGTAAACACAGTTACTGAAATGAAAGCTTTGACTTAAAATCGAAATTGAACATTATAATATTTTATTATTTATTAAAAAGGCAATAAATCCATGCACGTATAATCAAATGAAATACATCCTGAAATTTTTGTGCGCAATCTACTGTGTATTTTACATTTCGTATATATTCGCTACTAATTTTGTTTCGATGGGTGTGACAGTTAGTTTTTTTTTGTAATTATTACGCCTTGATATTTGTTTTAGTATATGTTAAAATAATACATCCATCCCATGCATAATTTTCATATGATCATCCATACATTAGTTTAGCCTATTTGTGAAAAGGACTGCTTCTTGTCGTTTTATATGTAAAATGTTCAAACTTTAGATATTTTCATCAGAATCATATATAAAGTAAAATAATTATAATATGTTAAAATTGAAAGAGTAGGCTGTAGGACTGTATCCAGTTAATCATGATTTATATAGTCCTGTTTCATTCCTAAAGCCTATTACGTCTGATTTTGCTTACAATTTAGTAAGTTGTTTATGAACATTTCGCTCCAACTAAATATAGTGAACTACTACGTACCATTGATATCATGTTTTATCAGAATGTCTTACTGTAGAACAAATCCAAACACATATGTAACTTTTGAAAACAATGCTTTTCTATTACATAAAACGGTACGTGTTGCTACCTATTTCACTTATTTTATGTAATACTTTTCTGTTACATAAAATAAGTGAAATAGGTAGCAACACGTACCGTTTTGTTTTCCAAAAGCTAGCATCTAGTTGGATATCATGACTTATATGATTTTATAAAACGCTTTGATTTTCTGTAGAACATTTTTGATTCACTTTGAAATACAAGTATAAAACACTAGACATTTACTAGATCGTTGAAACATCTGCTAATATAACTTTTTGTGGTAAGACGTAAAGAACTCATGTCATACACTTAAAATTGACAAAACTTTGCATGTTACAGTGGAACATTTTTTGATATAAAATAATTAAACCAATTTGTTTCACATACACGTTGATACTTATCATGTAAAGGTCAGTCGCACGTAGTTTGAAGTTTATAGTGTATTCAAGGAATAAAAGACAAGTTGCTTGAAGTATGTTAAAATAGTTTTATGTCTATACATAATTAAAGTTTGTTTAACGCATGTAACATCTTTGTTCATAGTTTACTTTAGACATGATAAATACGTTTTCAATAACTACAAAATGTTTGATATTAAGCTTCGTATAATTCAAACGAGTTTGAAGGCTAATAACGCTAAAAATCGGATTTCGATAGGTAGAGCATAGATAGCCCATTGAGTACTTTTGCGCTTAACAACAAACGAACTAAATCAAATTTATTTGTTTTATATAGGACAAAAAAATCTACCTTTTTATTTTATTTCCCAAATATAACAGTGTCAGTCTTTAAGTTTGTAATATAAAAGTTGCTGCTCATCCACATAGTAGATAAGATACTGAATTGTTTAGTTTACATTAAATACATGTTCACGTTTACATATCTATTTAAAAATATTTGTTAAATACTTGTTATTAATATTATAGAATTGTAATTTAGTTTATAATATAAAAGTTACTGCTCATCCACATAGTAGATAAGATACTGAATTGTTTAGTTTACATTAAATACATGTTCACTTTTACATATTTATTTAAAAGCATTTGTTAAATACTTGTTATTAATATTATAGAATTGTAATTTAGTTTATAATCGATAAGTATCAGAGGCGGTAAAAACACTTTGAATTTGGATGGGCACTTTTCGCATTTTTACTGATTTGTCCAAAAGAAATGCCTTATTAAATCGAGCCATTAAGAATGCTGGCAACTACAACCCATATTACCTTTTTTAGATTCTACATGCTATTTTATCGACTTTGATATATTTTCAATGTTATAGTTTCTATTTTTTGAAGAGAAGCACTTTATTATTTTGCAAAAAAGTAGAGGAGCACGTGTATAGAGTGCCCGCCGATCCGCCGCGTATGAAAAATATCAATTTTGTGCACAAATCTCGTATTGCATGTAAGGTACTGATATGAAAACTTATTTTATGTTAATTAGACCTTAAGAATTAATTTTAGCCTAACTAATACGAAATGATTTTGTGCATATGTCACTGAACTTTGAACTTAACACTCTGAAAAGCAAGTTTATTGACTCTTTCGCTTTTACGTTAAAAAAACAAAACAACGAAGAAAAAAATTAGGTTAAAACTTTAGTATACATCAAATTCTTCTAAAATAACAATAGAAATTAGGATGTTTCAGCTTAAAAGTCACAGAAGTAGTTATAAGCGTTGCGGATATTAGAGATGCTTTTTGTGGTAATGGAAAACTATAGGATTATATCACTTTCACCCTGATCATCCCTCATATTATAGAACGACCACAAACGTCGTAAACTGAAACTAGCATTCGAAATAATTAAGTTATTAGCTCAATAAAGTATCAAGTAATCAATAAGTTTCCCATATCTATTACCGTAACATGAAAGATAGGTTGATTATTATCGAATTTAATTTAAGTACAACCTTGTAAATTTTAATAGTTACCCTACCTACTTTCAATATTACATTACTTCTATATTTAAGTATACCTTATGAAATGATTATCTACGTTTGTAAAACGAATTGTGTTACACATCTAATTCAAGTCGCTTCTAGATTTTCTGCATTATTGCGTAAAAACTCGAGTTTCATCGTAGCTCAAACTGCTTCCAGTAAATATCATCCAAGTTAAACATCATAAATGCATGGAAGTTAAATCACAGTTTAAGTAACACTGGTATCATATTCAAACATTTGTTGAGGGAGGAAGATAATGTTTCTAGATCAATTGTTTAAAATTATAGTTCTGTTTATATTAAATTTGAAAGATGGGAAGAAATATATAAAACTATTTACATCAACAAGGTTATCAAAGACAAAAGTGGTGGATAGTTTTATAACTAACTAGATCTACTTTTCAACAATGTTTTGTACGTAGATCAACGATGATGATACTAATAAATGTTAAATTAACCATTTTTTTTTCTCATCCAGAGCTGAAACTAATACTTGTACTTTACAGCCACATAATCATCATATCAGTTACGTATGAGATTTATAATTGAATCTTACAGTACACCGAAATATATCTGTAGATACCATTCTAATAGTAGGTAAAAACTAAATAGCGTGTAAAGTAACCTAAAATAAAATTTAGATCCATATATATGAGATTCTAAACTTTATATTAGATTTTTGTAGGTTACACGTTGTTTTAAATACACCAGTGTGGACCATAATAAAACGAGCCCAGGTGAGACAGAGACAAATTATAGCTCTGGGATATTAAATTATTATTATCTGGAAACACAAATTTAACACAATAAAGAAGCCTAATGTTGATTTGCAGTATTTTCTCACACGTTATGATGTAGTTTCCTCGTCTGTGGTGCTTTCTATGGAGGTACAGTGAACCCCACTGGACTTTTTATACAAGTTTATCTCACCTTATCATTGGACAATACGTACTGGAAGTATCCTGTTGGACATCCAGTTATAATTGCTGTTAACGTTTCTGATTTAAGTTGTTATTTTGCAGGGGAAACTATATCACCAAGTTCTGCCTTTCGGGAATCATAGAAATTTAACTTTTCCTCTATGTAAAGTCTGTGTAAATAAATATCACTATTGCTATATCATCACTTACATGTAGAACTGGTTTTTATTGGACAGAAGAAATTAAGAAAACTCTTTATTGTAAATACCAGATAATGAGTATTTCCGAAGTTTATAATTTTTTCATGTAAATCATCTAATTTTTTCAGATACCTTTTAAAAACTTAAACAAAAAGTTCGAAATAGCTTGCACACTGCAAAACTTCAGAGTCTTAACAAGCATAAATTTAATTCGGTGCTGAATGAGAAGCTATTCACCTGATTCCACACTAACCCTGGAAGAAGATCTGTTTCTATACTATACCTAAATTCATTTTCGGGCCACTGAAGAGAAAGGTAAAATGGTGTGTGTAGCATTTGTAAAATAGTATTCTACCTTAATGTCTGACTTTTCTAAGATTGTTACACGTTTCGGCCACTGGGGTATGCCTGAAGAGAAAGGTAAACTGGTGTGTGTAAAATAGTATTCTACCTTAATGTCTGACTTTTCTAAGATTGTTACACGTTTCGGCCACTGGGATATGTCTGAAGAGAAAGGTAAAATGGTTTGTGTAGTATTTGTAAAATAGCAAAAGTCAGACATTAAGGTAGAATTTAAAATTGTTACACATGTTATCCTTATCATCTCCACTGGAAGCACATACATAAATATATTTCTCAGCGAGACTACCATCTTTTTTGGCCGCCTTCACCACAGCCTACACATGCCTGAAGTTTTCATTCGATTATTGTAAGAATCTTACAAAAAAAAAACAAATCACTCTTAAAAAACATTTCGTGAACATAAGGATGATAAACGGCTTGTAATATTATTTCAGGTATTTGACATTTACAGACTATGATGAGACGTCCACATAAATCGATATGGAAAAGACAGCATTAATCTGATTCTTATATCAAGCTTTATATATATGCAAGCACACATACACATATAAATTTGTTCACAACTAGTTAGGTTAAACGTAATTGCTAAGGTCTAGTGTAGGATTTCCCAAACTTTCTCAGCACAAGTCCTTCCAGAAGATTTTGCATCCTGACTGAGGACTCCACACAATGAATATATAGTTACTGAGTACCTTAACAATATTGTGTATTTTGTGTATTTGCTATGACTCCCTGACACTTTCCTGTGGTCCCCAGATTGGGAAGCCCTGGTCTAGTGAAAATAAAACCTTTTTTTGTCATAAAGCATTTTTCATACTGATAAATTCAGTACATTAAATGCAATATAAAGATATAAAATCTTTGCGCCAATATGATATCTAAATTCTATGATCTTACTTACATACTACAACAAAATATATTGTCGCCCACTTTTGACATAATATCTACGCTTAAGCACAAAGTGAACAAATATGTAATGTATAAATATAATGGTTTCATATAAATTAACAATGATAGCAGTGTTACTATAATACATAAACTTGAAATATAAAGCCTTTAATAAATCATTGGTTTTTAATTTGTGTTGTGTAACGTTGATTTGTAAACGCATGTGTAGCTGTCGGCTGTATGTGCAAAAGTTTTATATAGGTCAGTAAAGTCAAATTAAGGAAGACAATAACTGATCAATTAAACAATCCAGTATTTTACCAACTATGTGGGTGAACAAGTAACCTTTATATTATAGATTTGAAGACTAATACTGTTATATTTCAGAAAAAAAGGCAGATTTGTGTCCTATATAAAACAGTTAATCTTGTTTGGATTATATGAAACATTTGCCTAAAAATTTTGTAATTTTGTGCATATCAAAATGCAAACTTGTTTATAATTTTTTAATTAAATATAAAGGAACGTGTATCTGTACAAAACAAACTTTATATATGTATCTAGACAAATTTATGTAACCACTAATATAACAAACTTGAACCAGTGTTCCTGGAATATTCTATAAATTGTAAACTATGACTCATCTCACAAGACCATGAACGACCGATCTTTACCTCATTAATATCAGATCGTGTGTGAAACGAATCAGTAGTGTTTTTTGCAGGTAAATTTTAAGGAGTTTAATTATTTTATATAAAAAAGTTCCGCTATAAAAGTAAAAAGTTTTGTCAACTTTAGCATGTGTAGCATGAGTTCTTTGTGTTTCAACAGTCTAGAGAAGGTCTAGTGTTTTATACTTGTATTTCAAAGTGAATCAGAAGTGTTCTGTAGAAAATAATAAAACTTTGATATCACATTGGATGCTATCCTTGTGACAAAACATAAAGTGGCAAGTATTGGTATTTATTTTACTTAGATTATATAATAGAAAAATCGTTTTTTGAAAAGTTTTCATTTGTGATGGGATTTTGTTGTAGAGTAAGTCATTCGTTTAGAAATCTGTTTACAAAGCAAAAGCATAATATTAGTGTTATGTGCTTCATTATATTTAGTTGGAGCAAAGTGTTCATATAGTGTTTAATAACTTGACGGTTAGATCAGAGGTAATAGGACATAATAAGGAAAACAGGGTTATGTAGGTTATGATAAATTAAATACAGTTAGACTGCCTATTTTTCATCAGAATATTACTTTTAGTTCATATGGTTTATACGTAAAAATCTAGAGTTTGAATATTCAATCTATAAAATTGCACGAAAGGGCTCTTCTTAAGAAAACACAGATTATAATTTAGACAAGTACATAGATAATCATATGTATAAAACAAGAATTAAGCTATAAAAATGGTCAAATTTTGATAAACAAAATATGCCACATAACGTAGATGATTTCATCCATAACCCTAAGAGTACATGTTGAACTAATCATCTCTTGGTTGTAATGTGTAGATCTATCCGGCCTCTGGTTCTACTCTGTGTAAATGTGGTGTCATAGGACACGTGACCCCAGCACTCAAAGAACACCTCTACCGGGCTGCAGCTTTTGATCTACCCCCCCCCCCCATTAATGCCCTCCAACAAACAATCACCAGTTATTAGCTTCAATCTGAACCTGAAACTAGTTATGCTTCGTGTATGCTATTTTTTCGTGCTAACAATTCTCGGGGACATCCGCTTACTTACTGCACCAATCACACGATGAAACATTTATCTCATCAACTTTCAATATTGCTGAAGAAAGACGGAAAGTATCAATTTTAAAGTTACATAAAATGTAGTAATTGATATAGTAACGAATTCTGAAAAGAATCTTATGATTATACTAAAAATCAGTATTACAGATTAACATTGTAGAATTACAATGTATAATTATATGATATTTTTATGACACACAAAAAATTCATGTAACTGATAACCCTATACTTATTTGAATACATTATACATACGGATAATTACAAACAGTACGTTGAACTGCTAAAACATAATGTATACCAAAGCTAGATGATTTTTAGTAGAATCGATACTTATGTCTGCTACTGAAAGCTACTTTGATTACTTTGACGAAAAACAAAAAACAACGAATATTTCATTCTTACCAACATGGAAATACAAACTGGACCAGAAAGTATCCATTCATAGTGACTGTCTTCAATCCAACAACTGCAATAAATGCGCAATTATTTTTTTTGTGTATGAACTAATTTGATGTTTCTCATAGTGATAAAAATCGACAAATTTAATTCTTCTAGCATAGACTATAAATTTTGACCAGGAGACGCATAGAAAGTGATTAGATGAAAATTAGGTGTATTTTACTTTTATGTATACCAAGAAAAAAAATCACGTACTTAAGTTACTACAAAATATTTTAAAGAAGTTATTTGAATGAAAAGACCAAGAAAGACATATCAGTCCGTGACTGAGCCCATTGATTAATCCGGGAAGTGAAACAATGCGTGGTTGTTATGTTATTTAAATACATAGTTTTAAGTAAGAATGGCTTCAGAGAAATGTATTCTTATCAACTTGATTCAAAATGAAATCAAACTTGATATAAAAACGAAATCTTTGTCTCTCCCGATATATAATAACAAAATTAGGTATATTTCTCGTTTACAGTGTAAATATTTATCAGCTTAAATACGGTAAAGAACTGTTGTATTATAAACTGTCATTTCTTAAGTGTGATTTTTATACACCCAGATAAACACAAAGCCTTAAAAACTGCCTTACAGCACGTAGATCTAAGTTAATTCTTCTAAACAATACTAACGCTGATCATTTACAAAAAAAAAAAAAAACGTAACGAAAATATTTTCTGATATGAATTCGAGATAATCTGATGTTCTAATATTGGTATTTGTAACCTTAACAGCACCATATGCACATATTGACTAAACAGCCAGGACAGAGATTAGTATGTGTGCAAAAGAACCAAAAATTCAAATTCAAGAATGCTAAATGTTAAAAAACACCCAAAATACTTTGAAAACATAAGAAAATAACAAAAAATCACCACAAATACCTCATAATCGTTAAAAAACATCGAAAATCTTAATCATTAAATTTTTGTTGTTACCCAGCCCTCCAAGTTTCAGATTTTGCTTCCCCACTTAAGGGTATGAGGTTTCAACCCCATATTACCACCATAGTGTTTGTGCTCCACTTGGAAGGACATTATTTTCGAAAATTTAAGGCGTCAACTTCAAATAAAGCACGACCAAAAATCATCAAAAAAGTAAATTATGTCGAAAAAATGCTCAAATTCTAGGAATTAAACTAAAATAACCCTATCGACAAAATAACTATAATTTATATTTATCTCTTTTTAATTGTTTTACAAATGGCTTATTGGAAATATTCTTTTTTAAAGACAGTATTAAAGGATATTCCAGCATAACTATGAATTGTAATTTTTTGGTTTCATCATGTTTGTTTTTAATAAACTCTAAAAATATTTTAGAATATTTCGATATACTTTTTCCTTCGCTATATTCTCTATATAGACATAATTAATCTTTGTCTTTAATATTCAGATAGTTGATATCTAGTTTTTTATAATTCCGAATGTTATGTTTTTTCTCTTAAAAAAAAAAAATTCAATTCTAAATCATTAGGCTTTGGAATAAATTATTGTTAATTTGAGTAAAACCATTAGTAAATGCAAGACAATAATTCCTTAACGAAAGCATTATCTACACTTAAAAATGGTTATTTAGAAATACAAGAATTATGAAATTATTAATATACTAGGCTGTGGATATCATCAATAGAAGAGGAAATTGTAGCAGTCAATCGTCCAAAAGATAGCGCCATCTATACTTACAAATCTAACTTGAAATCTCAAATTTAATTATATGAGTATTTTGATTACTTTCACAGTCTTTCACTCCGTTACAAACAAAGGTAAGATCTTGTATTTCATTCATTACCTTAATATTTTTCTCAGTTAAATGTTCATTAAATCAATCAGGTATAAGTATTTGGAATTCGGTTGTAGTATTGAAAGCATCTTCTAATGCTTTCAATTCTCTTTTCTTTTCTTGAACTTCTTTTAGAGGAATAGCTTGAGATTCCATTTTCGATTTACTGTTTTGTGAAAATCTAATATTTATTCCTCGTATCTTAATTTACTTAAAACTTGTATTTCTTTCTCATTTCTTTGCTTAAATTTGCTGTTTGTTTTAATAAACGTACTTACTTTTTATCTTCTTCATCGATCATTTACTTACGATTAACATATAGTTGAAAGTATCTAACTTATAGTTTAATTTATAGCATAGCATAACAATAAAGGGCAGAAAAGGATTTTTTGGTCCATATAGGCTATTTTATCTACTAAATTAAACTAAAGCTTGAAAAAGAAATATCAAAGACAGCTCTTATTATTTAAGTATTTATTTAGCTTTCCCTTAAATTAACTGCATCAACCACATCCAAAGACAATCCATTCCAGAAGCTAACCTCCTTGTTAGAAAAATATATCTGTATAAGCTAGCTGAAGATAATTTCTTCTCTGCAAAAATTTATATTTATGTTTCCTAGTCTTATCATTCGCACTAGTAAATATAAACATTATATATACCCTTCACAATCTTAAACACTACAATAAGACCCCTCTAACTCTTTTTTTTTTTCAAGAGAAAACAAGTTCAGATATCTTAACCTATCCTCACATGATAACCTTTCCATCTCAGGTAGTTGAAAGTATGTAACTTATAGTTAAAAGTATATAGTTTATAGTTGAACTTACAGTTAAAAGCATATAACTTATAGTTAAAAGTATATGGCTTATAGTTGAGCTTAGAGTTAAAAGTATTGAACTTATAGTTGAACTTAAATACCGAATTTCTGACAATGTCTCTGAGCCCCCTTATATTAAGGGACCCTATTTTAAGGCCCTCTAATACGTTTTAACCTTTACTATCAATATTGTATTATCTTAGGATTTTATTGATCAACGGATCAAAGTAAAACGTTTTATATCCATCATGACATTCTATAGGTTTTAACTTCTCGTAATATACAATAAACTTTTCCAGTATTGTTTCGTTTTTATTGGATTTACTTTATTTTATAGAATATTCAATTTGTAAATAGTCACAAGTTTTTTATGCAAAAATGAATAATTCATATGCTTACCTTTGCAGAAGATAAAAAAACTGATGAAACATGTCTCTTACTGATTGGATTTTTATTAAGTTATTAAAGTAGTTCATTCCATATTTTACTTTAGAATAAGGTTTCTTGTTTATGCTATAACAATGATAACATATGTTATAGAAAGCTGATATTGTTGTACATATACCAAAAAAATCCTGTGTCTTCACTTCTTTTATGTACTCTTTAATTTTATATGCTGCCTCAGCATTTTCAATTGTTCTATTTGTTTAAAAAAGTTGTTCAAAATAATCAAATGTATTATTTTTGGTATCTGATAGTCCTTCCATTTATTTATTAAAAATTGAAAAGAAGCAAAAAGTGTATTCTTTGTAAAATTGAAAACCCCTCAATAAATTTAATAAAATTAATATGATTAAATATTGTCTTAGATTTTGGTGCAAATGTGTTAGTGGTTATCAGAAAACTAAAAATGAAAAAGTACAATGTGAATTGGTGAGCAAATTGTTAAAACGCATTTCGAAAAGTAGAGGGAAACCTCCATTCATAGAAAGAGATTGAATAAATTTAAAAAGTGTTCTAAATGTAAGAAAGAGAAATCGCCTGATTATATTCATAAAAAATGAAAATAATGGTGGTTTTAATTTTGTATGTAATTATGATAAAACCAAAACTAAAATATGTAAAAAAATGGAATGTGAAAGTGCAATGAAAATTGTTAAATTATTGCATGAAGAACACAAAATACGTTATGCACTACAAAAGGAATGCAGCAAAAAATAGGTCTATATTAATAAATTTATTACTAATAAATAGAGCGAGTACTTTTATTTAAAACTTTAGAATTGTTGAAAGAGTTCGTTAGGCAAAGAAGATATAGTTCTTATTCTAAACTTAGAAAAGATGATTTATAAAGTTTCATATCGATGAGATTCAAAGAGAAATATTTTCTAGAGATTAAGATTTTAATAGAAAAACTATTTGTTAAACCAAAGAAAGCTATAGAAAGACAAATAAAATGTAATGCAAGTAGAAAATATTACAAACCGTCTTATAAGAAAAACTCATGTTGAAAATAAAGAGTATAAGAAAGCATTAAATAAAAATTAAACTATTCAAGAAATAAAGACAATCTATAAAGGTCGTTTGAAAATTTAATCAATAAGTAATATTAATATTTATATCGATGCACAGAAGTGTTGTTTAATATAGAAAATATTGTTCTTCATAAAACTGATGAGTTAAGATGCAAAAATAATTTTTAAATTAATGTTAAATTACATTATGTTTATCGTAATCAAGAATAATTTTTATTCAAAACTAAAAATGAATAATTCTGAGGTTGTGTAATTTGGAAGATTTTTATGCAGATGCTGTTATCAAAGTTTTTTGAGAAATGAATAAGTTTGAAGCAAGAGATTCTTAATGGGTCTTAGAAATCTTAGACAATTTAAGACTTCGAATCAATAAATATTATCCATTAAGAGGTTCATCACACATCGAATTACCTAAAAAGATACAAGATAAAAAGCTGTGTTAAATATTAAAAATTAATGTCAAGAATGTTTCATGTATTATGTATCAGAATACTTGTATCCATTAGATAGAAAAAAATCCCATTTTAGAACGAATTATTAATTATAATAAACCAGAACAACTGAAAGATCAAAGAAGCACTTAAAAGAATTTATTCCCTTGTTGTAGTAAATGACATTTCAAAATTTGAAAAAAAATTGAATATTTCATTAAATATATACAGTTATGAAAAATAACGTATTATTGATCCTTAAATATATTTAAGTATATTTAAAAATAAACTAGAGTGGCGAGTTAATATCTTATATATATATAATTGGTAAAATTAATGCACAATGTTGTCTTATCAAAGACTTATCTCGATTAATTAAAAGACAAAAGCATTAATGAAAAATATGTATATATATATATATATATATTACTTTTATTCAGAATTCAGATTGAACTCGGAACGCTGACCTCTGGAAAGTATTCAAATGCTTCGATAACTCAAATTAGGCCACGTTTCTTCTAATTTTCTGAATTTTAAGTTACAAATTTAAAAACTGATAAAATCATGTGCTATGTTGGTTATGTCAAATAAATTACTCATGAAACTGAAGTAGCCATAATAAATAAGATAAACAATAGCTAGACATGAAAAATAATAACATATAGTCTGTAATATAAAATGTCGGTATAGCAGTTTTTAAGTCACAGTTTTATGACTTTGGTTACTTTTCTTTTCAAAGATCAATTCTTTATGGAAGCAACTAGTGTAACATACTGAAAATTAAGATTTGTTATATCTATAGCATTATGACTATATATTTCATTGAAATTAGTCAGATAAAAGCTTTTGATTACTGTGTTTCTTAATCTTTAAAGCCAATCTTTGTTAAATTTCTAAGTGGCTAAAATGCTAATTTTTTTTACCATGCTTACAATTTGTTTAACACTTTTAAGGCCCTTTACTTGCAATGTTATATTTAAATAGTGGAATTAATGATGGGAGGTTGAAACGTGCAATTCCATTACTTACGACTCAGGTCATTGTGAAGTGATTTAATAGTTTTTAATTTATTCATAAACATTGAATACTGATATTCAAGAAATCTTAAGATACTCTGTCTTGTAATTAAGGAGTATAATATACTTTAAGGAGGACTGTATAAATATTGAACAGGTCTACTAGAGTACTTTGTTGGTAACTGTTTCTATTGGTGAAGAGTTTTTATCTTTATGTACATTTAATAATTGTAAAACGCTTGGACTGAAACATAAGTTACGGTCATTAGCTCCTGTAGAGTAAAAATAAGTTACAATTTAAAATGATCTAAAATAGAATAGTTTACTCTGATATGCAAAATGTCTAAAGATGTATCTTCAAATTTAAACAAAAAGTTAAAGTTTAAATAAAATAGTTGTCTACTATATATATTAAATAAAATAAAATAATTACTAACTCTTTCCAAAAATTATAAGTATCTTTTGCGTTTTAAACAAAAAAATAACAACACTTTTAGAAATTAAAATAATAATTATGATGAAAAAAATACGACCACATCGGTTGTTAATAATGAAAAAAGAACTTTAATTCTGGAGTATTCTGGTAACGAAAACCGGTTTTTAGCGTTGTAAGTCCGCAGACATACTGCTCTGCCACTGGGGGCACAATTACATTAACTAATATATTTAAATATAGAATCTTGATATAGATAATGATGAATGAAAATACGAGTATCCTAATGTAATAAAAAATGGGATGCTTTGATATTAGCTACGAATTAAATAAACATTTTAAATATTATTTTACAGGAATTCATAAAAGATAAATACTGGCTATAATAAAATGCTCCAACAACATAAAATTAGAAACACTGTTTACTGAAACATAGTACTTCTTCGATCGTCTAGTTGTGTTTCAGAATCACAAGTAAAGAACTCTATTTTATAAGTATGCGAGATCACTGACGTTTACTTACAAATTAGTGTCACGAGATTGATAGCTTCTTACTGCTGTGTATACGATGATCAGGATCATGGGAGTACCTGCGGATGTGAGAAAATACATATTATGAAAAATAAAACTTATTCCTTCATATTTACACATACGCATAGATGAATAATATTCCATTGTATGTATTTTGCACAAATGCTTGTTAAATAAAACTAATATAGGAAGCTACTATGAAAATTTCTTGATTATATTTAATTTTTTTAGTTCGGTAAGAAAAAAATGAAGCATTCTTTCATTTTGGAGTTAGATGTTTAATGACAATGTATTATATATTAAAACAAAGCCTGTGCCTATATGGTGAAAGACCCCGAAAATTATAAACAATAACTAAGCTTTTCTATTACACCTAAAACTAACTTATTAGACCTCATTATTTACAATTTAATTTCATACAAAGAGCATAAAATAATAGCTTTATTACTCAAGATTTAAAGGGATGAAATAAAGTTTGAGCATCATATAATTTGAATGAAATATTTGTCAATACTCTCAGAAGAGAACTACGTTGTTTGAACAGTTAAAACGAAATCACTGCTTTTGGTAATGCTTTTAACCATAAAAAATAAAATCTGTTTTTAGAATCTTTTAGGAGGTTGGGCTTTTAGACAAAATATTTATATTTTGAGCACTGGAAACAAGAACATTCCACTTTTATTTTAGAAATTCACACACACACACACAAACTAAATCAAATAAAAGTTTGAAGCCTAATTACTCAGAAAGATTTTTTTTTCAAGAAACCGACTGGAATGTCTTAGACTCATTTATTAGAGAATCTAGAGTCACATAACCAGCTTTTGTTTTATACCTAAAACTGGAGAAAGTAAATCATTAAAATTCCAATACATTTTTGCTCAAATAAAATAACAAGTATGGTTTAATCTGAAAACTTCTCTAGTCATGTCATCAACGAACAATCAGAATTAAAGAAACAACAATACAGCAAGATGCAAAACGATCTTTTCTCAGACTATCGTAAAAGTGTTCCGAAATAGATCCAAAGCAGATACGAACATTTGATCCATTGCAAAACAAATGTGGTAGCAAACGCATTTCGGAATTATAAAAACAAAATTTGGATAAAAGACTAGCTTATCAACTTCGATATTTATCGAACCTTTAAATGTATTTTGATCGTAGATCTTTTGAAATTTATATAGTATCCACATAATTGTGACTTACAAAACGAATTATAAAAGAAACATATACTAAACATCAATTAAAAACTTAGCGGCTTTGTGCATAACGTAATGATTGTTATTATTTACATAAAATTAGCAAATTTTACTTCAAATTTGTAATTGTAAGCTCGAATAACTCTTTAAACTCTTAAAGGAGATCATTAAATACGACTGGTGGTTTTGATTAGCGAAAAATAAGTTAAACTAGAAAAATCGTGTTACCTTACCCCATCCAAGAACGTAGAACCATGTCATGATTTTCTTCTCGGCAACAAAAGCTACAACCAGTAAAGTATGCAAGTAGAGACCTTCACAAAACATCCACAAGTAATTGCAGACAAGAAAGTATCGTACTATAACGTGAAGTACTTGGCAAGCAGGCTAAACACACACAGTAAAACGTATCACAAGTGATAACAATTGACTGTATGTATAGTCAATGAAATGATATTTCACATCTTTTAAAAGTTATACATTACCAATTACAAATACAAAACATTAGTCATAACATGTTCTGTTATTTTTACTTAATAGTCTAGAATGTTCTGGGATCCTTAAGTGGTTGTAAATAATTAAGGATTTTTTTTGAGGAGTGAAAGCTATATCATAAACTTTTCGCCAAAATGTTTTTTTGCAATTTTCTAAGAAATGATAAGAAAGACTATACTAATAAACTTATTTTGAGATGATGTTAGTGGGGTTAATTCAGAGCATCTTCTTTGTAGAAGTTTTCGTTCATTTTCTTTAAACAACTACAGGATAATTACATCTGTTTTCACTACTGCTTTTAAGTACATCTCTCCCTTGTTTTAATCATTTATTTCACAACATATAGGAATAACAAACCAAGTACAGGCGTAAAATACAGTTTCAGAAATAAACGTTAAAAGCCTATCAATGGGGTGTCCTTTATTTTTAACTATTTCATAGTTAAAATCAAACTTCTAGGGTACAGGAGATTAGTAGATTTTGATTTTATAGCTAATATTAAATCTGTATGGTACAGAATATTTTTTCAGCTATAATAATACGATACCATCTGCGGATCCAACCGATTGTGTAGAACTTGTAACTATTGACTTTGTTGGCTAGAGGGTTCCTAATAGAAATACTTTATAAAACTATTTTTAATTTACTTTACAGAACATTTACTTTGTAAATGATAATACATCTGTTACATTTTACTTAGATAAAATATCTTCCACATACAAATTTTATCTTTCGTGACAATTTCAACACGGTGATTTATTATCTTATTACCATTCAACAGTTAGTAGTGATTTTTACTTCTTGTAATATGTATAGTAGTGAGTATCCAAAGTAACTCCAAAAATATGAAATACATATTTTCGTAAAGAAAGCAAAGAACCAGACTTTAAAGGTCGCAATTTGCCGATAAAGACTAACATACTCCATTTTCCAACACCACCTGTGGTCGCTGAACAACTTCAATATACCAAATTATCCACATAATGTTGTTGACAACAAAAGATATGAAAAGATTCTTATGGATGGTAACTCTGGTGCAGCGAAGAGATCTAAATTACGAGATTAGAATAATTATTTTACATACAAAAAATTCTTTGATGTATTTGAAACATATCAAATGAAGTTAAATACTTCGTAAAAATGATTATTCAATTATAATGGAAAACTTTCAGCATGATTTTAGAACATATGCTTGTTTTATTTGTAAATTCACTTTAAAGAACATACACTATTTCTTTTGAAAATTATTTAAAATGTTATGCTTAACAAAACTATATTTACTTTATATAGAAATTACTCCGTAAATAGTAGAACATGTTACACTTTAACCGTTTTATCATCAGTAGATTTAAACTGTACAAATGGTGCAATAACAGTTTGAAAAACATATTTCTTGCCTAAATCACATTTAACATATTTCTTGCCTATATTACATTTAACATATTTCTTGCCTGTATTACATTTAATACATTTCTTGCCTATATTACATTTAACATATTTCTTGCCTAAATTACATTTAACATATTTCTTGCCAATATTACATTTAACATATTTCTTACCTAAATTACATTTAACACTGCAGTTTAAAACTGCAGTTGCAGAGTGTTTTCCAAATTAGTAGTGGGTCATTAAAATCATCACATTTTGAAAATTTCAGCTATAATTTGTTTCATGATTAGAAAACATGTATCCTATTTATGTTCTAGTGTAGAACTCATAAGATAATCAAACTTCAAACAAAAAGTACTAAGTTAAATAAATTATAAAGTTTGCATTTCATAACAAAATCCTGTAGAAGTAGAGCTCAGAGTCGGCACTCACTTATTGCAAAGCCACTACATATTATGTCAGCATACAAGATTTGATCTGTGGATGGTGTACAGCACTTAGAAATGTAGATCATATACACCATGATGTATGTAAAACATATATATATTCGTCACATATATCACGTGTCTTCTTCAAACAGAATACATTTAGAGAAAACATTTTATGGTTACAATGTTGAGTAATTTTCATGTGTAACTGACATACTTGAAATAAAAAAAGATGATCAAAGACAGTATCAAAGCCACTACGGAAACAGAATAACCACCAATATACAAGTTATTTATACGTTGACGAAACTGTAAGAAAAAAAGAGACAAAATATTTAATTAGTCTACTGTTCATTCCATGAAGAACTTAATTGTGTTTTTCACAACTTTTATAATAAGTATATAGAACGTTTTGGGCGTTTAAAACCAGTGATCTTAATTTCCATATTATTGTTTTATTCTCGCTACCAAGCTTTTATTCGAAGATTTCTAAGACACTTAATATCTTTATTTAACGTTAATATGAAGCAGCAAAAATTTCCTTACTAACACTTTCTGTTTACAATATTAACCCCATTGATTGTATGTTTATCTTTTCTTACAAAACACAGAAACACGTTTTGCTTCTTCAGAGCCACAACCTATATCTTTCTCATAAAATTTTTATATAAATAACTTATGTTCCACACGCAAGATTTATCTTTCGTGAAAATTTCAAAACGATGAATTATTATTTAATTGTGACTCAATAGTTAGTAGTAGTTTTGACTCTTTATAACTTATCCAGAAGTACGGAATACATATCTTCATAAAGAAAGTAAACTTTAGAAGCGTTTTCAGAATACTGAACGACAAATAAGCTAATTGTTACTTTTCAGTAAATCGTATTTCTCTAAGACTGCTCTCCAACTGACGCACATTGTACTTGGAATGTCATAGAAAATCGTTATATGTTTTTTGTTAGGAAAACTTGTACCAAACGTCTAACTTACCCATGAAAATAAAGGAAACAGGAAAGTAAACGTAACTGGATATTGTACTAAAACATGTCAGAGGATCAACTTTGATAGATTATTTCATATTATACCAAACGTGTCATGAGTATATTAATGTTTGCGTTAACTGTCTTATAATTGCATTAAGCTAGTCATGTCAGTTTATTTAGAGAAAATATCTTAACTCAGAGCTAAAGAAATAAAAGTATATCACTTGAATAACTGCATTTTTATAACTTCGAAACTTAAACATACCAGTAATGAAACATATAAGTTTCTAGAAATCCATCCACTCTCTAAAAAACAAGGTTATTATTTAGATCTATTATTTTGTACGATAAACATTAAAAGCACAAAACATGAATAATGATATGGAGTATATATGCAAAAATATTTTATCATTTTTATTTCGTTTTATAACGGTAAAAAATAAAAAATAAAAACAAACCTTCAAATCTTCTCTGTCCACACAGGTGGTGTAGTTAGACCAAGTTTTATTGGTAACAGGGTGTTGAAACCAGCTGCCGTCTTTTTGGCAAAACTTATAAGCGAGGCCTACAAATGACAAAAGGTTAATGCATTTTGTTTGCAAAGAAAATCATCCCTATCTATACTGATGCCTATTTATGCAAACCAAGCCTTAATTACAGACAGTGCAAGTCTTCCCTATTTGAGATCTGGTTCCTGTTCATCGATTACACTAATCATTACAATTCTCGTTTTTCATCGAATGAGTAACTTTGTATGAGTTACACTGACCACTTTAAGGTTTTTGTAAATTACGGTCAACTATAGTAATCTAATAAAACTGTTTTAAAATTGAAATTTTACACTTTCGCTTAATACGTAAACAACCTGTAAAATTCTAAATTACATACAAAATAGGAAAAACGAGCTACAATCAAAGTGACACTAAAACAGAATCAGAAACGATTTACAGTTCCAAGGTAAAAAAAATATAAAGCAGTAGCATAAATTATGATGCAGATAATAAATATACATATACAATCCTTACACAGTGAAGATCAGTATAAATAAAGGAATAGAATTAATAGTTAACACTTACTAAATAACTATAAGCCGATCAATTAAAATTCTCCATTTAAACTGTAAAAACCTAAAAAAAGTTTATGATAATATAAAAATAACTTTCTTAGACTTCCACCTATTTTATAATACATAGAATTTCCTTTTTGCCTCTATCTAATTAAACAAAAGTACGCATATAACCCGAAATAGTGTCTTCCATTTTATAATGATATTAAAACAATTATTAAAATCCATTACAGAGAGATGAACTTATTAAACATAAGTGGTTTGAATAAATAAATATAATCGCAATGGAAAACTTATTTCAAAGCCAACACAGAAATCATTGTTAAAATAAAGAAACAAATTTCTTTTAGTGTTCATTAATGTCATCTTTAAATTAAACACGTTACGGTAAAATATTAATGAACTCCATTTATATTAAAAAACAAGAAATATACTGTGTCATACATTATACAGTTTAAGATTAGAGAAAAAACATTGTCAGTTTGAATGGCAATACGATGAGAATACAGAAATACCCGGAAGTTTTTAGAAGAGGATCGACACAGTAACAGAAAAGCACCAGAAGGTTTCATGTAATTTATCAAATTTCTAAATATATAAACAACTGTACAAGACATTTCATTCTTTTTATTGATGAAATGAGGATTCAATCAAACAGTTATACAAATTATAATCAAGATAATTAGAATATAGAATAGATGCTTAACACTGGATCCGAGCGTAACCTGTTTGTTAGCGTATTGAACTGGGAATATAAGAATTTCGGGTTCGATCTTTAGTGCTACCCAGCACTCTTCTTACTTTCAGCTGTGGGTGCGTTATATTAGTCACAGTCAATCTCTCTCTTTGGTGTAAGTAGTTACTTCAGGGTAGAGAGGGGTTGAGAAGGGTGCTGACGACCAACTGGTTCCCCTCTGTTCCACAAATCAAAATTAGGGACGATTGTGTTTGGATCACAGAGGTCTTTTACCTGTCTGTTCAGCCCTTTGTGTGCATAAGATGTCGTTCAGGTGAAAAAACAAACATGTTTATACTGTGTTTTAATAAATACTTATTATCATTATTTTACTGTTAACAGTTTTAATTCAATTAATAGGATTCGTTTATAAAAATACTTCCAAAAATTTAATATTTAAGATGGTAAGTGCTATTTGACCTGTTTTCTTTTTCAGTAATTAGATAGACCTACCTCCCCAGTGACAGGAAACGTTTAAGTTAATCTATAAATTTAAATTATTTCATGGACTTTAAAAAAGTTAATTGTGTTGCACTCTTGTTCTCTCTCAGGGCCAAAGCTCTGAGCTACTTATACCGCCTACCACGAAAAGTAATTCTTGAGCATTTCAGTCATGCTAAGAGCCGCTCAACAATAACATACGGTAAATCTACACTTTTATTATTTAAGTTACATCACATTCTGAAATGTGAATGATAATGTGATTAATTCCTAACAACTTTGCGTGGAATATCCTGCTTTATAAATAAAATATGGCATCAACATTATTCTTGCCTGTTCTTCCGTCATTTCAAAAGTGCTTTGTCTGCGTGCGCAGCTTTTCAAACGTAGCGCGAGAAACGGCTGCCAAAAAAAGAAGACAGACGGTTCGCAATAGATATATAAGATTTTAAAGTTTAAATTTAATAAATATGTGGGAACATAGAATGGGTGGATAATTAAATACCTCAACGTAAACAAAACACCATAAGAACCGTTTAAAGTATGGCTATCATTATGATGTAACTCTTAATTTTTATTGAAGGAAAAAAATATTCGTGTAGCGAGTCTGTTAAATGATCTACAGCTAAAGGACATAACACTACGATAAAAGAAGCATTAATATTCTCCAAGAAAGTGTTTAAACTCACAAAGGCAAAACAAAGGCTAAAGCTACGTCAAAGAACATGCTGACCAAAAATAACCATAACGAGGAAGCAGAGAATACCTCATTGTCCCGTTGATTAGATAACAAAAAGGATTTGAAAATGATAAATGCTCACAACTGAAAAGTTTACAAAATTCCAGCCACACCTCAAACTGAGTCCGATTAACGATGAGAGAAGGTAACTTTGAAGGGCATCACAAAACACTGTAAAGTGTATCCGATTGACGATGGGGAAGGTAACTTTGAAGGACATCACAAAACATTGTAAAGTGTATCCGATTGACGAAGGGGAAGGTAATTTGGAAGGACATTGTAAAGTGTATCCGATTGACGATGGGGAAGGTAACTTTGAAGGGCATCACAAAACATTGTAAAGTGTATCCGACTGACGATAGGGAAGGTAACTTTGAAGGACATCACAAAACATTATAAAATGTATCCGATTGACGATGGGGAAGGTAACTTTGAAGGACATCACAAAACATTGTAAAGTGTATCCGTTTGACGATGGGGAAGGTAATTTGGAAGGACATTGTAAAGTGTATCCGACTGACGATGGGGAAGGTAACTTTGAAGGGCATCACAAAACATTGTAAAGTGTATCCGACTGACGATGGGGAAGGTAACTTTGAAGGACATCACCAAACATTGTAAAATGTATCCGATTGACGATGGGGAAGGTAACTTTGAAGGACATCACCAAACATTGTAAAATGTATCCGATTGACGATGGGGAAGGTAACTTTGAAGGACATCACCAAA